>NC_088419.1:85431466-85438966 GCF_034236695.1 Oncorhynchus nerka | reverse complement strand
TCATTCAGATGGCTTTCTGTATGTATAGTACTGTAATTCATTCAGATGGCTTTCTGTATGTATAGTACTGTAATTCATTCATTCATTCATTCTCTCTCTGTCCCTCTCTGTCCCTCTGTCTGTCTGTCTGTCTGTCTGTCTGTCTGTCTGTCTGTCTGTCTGTCTGTCTGTCTGTCTGTCTGTCTGTCTGTCTGTCTGTCTGTCTCATTCTCTCTGGCTGTCTCTCTCTGTCTGTCTACAGTATAATGTATTCTCTCTACAGTATAATGTAATCTCTCTACAGTATAATGTATTCTCTCTACAGTATAATGTAATCTCTCTACAGTATAATGTATTATCTCTACAGTATAATGTAATCTCTCTACAGTATTATGTATTCTCTCTGGCTGAGAGGGTGACTGGGGTGGCTACATACAGTATAATGTAATCTCTATGGCTGAGAGTGTGACTGGGGTGGCTACACACAGTATAATGTAATCTCTCTACAGTATAATGTATTCTCTCTGGCTGAGAGTGTGACTGGGGTGGCTACATACAGTATAATGTATTCTCTCTGGCTGACAGTGTGACTGGGGTGGCTACATACAGTATAATTTATTCTTTCTGGCTGAGAGTGTGACTGGGGTGGCTACATACAGTATAATGTAATCTCTCTGGCTGAGAGTGTGACTGGGGTGGCTACATACAGTATAATGTATTCTCTATGGCTGACAGTGTGACTGGGGTGGCTACATACAGTATAATGTATTCTTTCTGGCTGAGAGTGTGACTGGGGTGGCTACATACAGTATAATGTATTCTCTATGGCTGAGAGTGTGACTGGGGTGGCTACATACAGTATAATGTATTCTCTCTGGCTGAGAGGGTGACTCGGGTGGCTACATACAGTATAATGTAATTCTCTCTGGGGTGGCTACATACAGTATAATGTATTCTCTCTGGCTGAGAGTGTGAGCTGGGTGGCTGATCTGGCTACATACAGTATAATGTATTCTCTCTGGCTGAGAGGGTGACTGGGGTGGCTACATACAGTATAATGTATTCTCTCTGGCTGACAGTGTGACTGGGGTGGCTACATACAGTATAATGTATTCTCTCTGGCTGAGAGTGTGACTGGGGTGGCTACATACAGTATAATGTATTCTCTCTGGCTGACAGTGTGACTGGGGTGGCTACATACAGTATAATGTATTCTTTCTGGCTGAGAGTGTGACTGGGGTGGCTACATACAGTATAATGTATTCTCTATGGCTGACAGTGTGACTGGGGTGGCTACATACAGTATAATGTATTCTCTCTGGCTGAGAGTGTGACTGGGGTGGCTACATACAGTATAATGTATTCTCTCTGGCTGAGAGTGTGACTGGGGTGGCTACATACAGTATAATGTATTCTCTGGCTGAGAGTGTGACTGGGGTGGCTACATACAGTATAATGTATTCTCTCTGGCTGAGAGTGTGACTGGGGTGGCTACATACAGTATAATGTATTCTCTCTGGCTGAGAGGGTGACTGGGGTGGCTACATACAGTATAATGTATTCTCTCTGGCTGAGAGTGTGACTGGGGTGGCTACATACAGTATAATGTATTCTCTCTGGCTGAGAGTGTGACTGGGGTGGCTGTATTCTCTCTGGCATACAGTATAATGTATTCTCTCTGGCTGAGAGTGTGACTGGGGTGGCTACATACAGTATAATGTATTCTCTCTGGCTGAGAGTGTGACTGGGGTGGCTACATACAGTATAATGTATTCTCTCTGGCTGAGAGTGTGACTGGGGTGGCTACATACAGTATAATGTATTCTCTCTGGCTGAGAGGGTGACTCGGGTGGCTACATACAGTATAATGTAATCTCTCTGGCTGAGAGGGTGACTGGGGTGGCTACATACAGTATAATGTATTCTCTCTGGCTGAGAGTGTGACTGGGGTGGCTACATACAGTATAATGTATTCTCTCTGGCTGAGAGGGTGACTGGGGTGGCTACATACAGTATAATGTATTCTCTCTACAGTATAATGTATTCTCTCTGGCTGAGAGGGTGACTGGGGTGGCTACATACAGTATAATGTAATCTCTCTGGCTGACAGTGTGACTGGGGTGGCTACATACAGTATAATGTATTCTCTCTGGCTGAGAGGGTGACTGGGGTGGCTACATACAGTATAATGTATTCTCTCTGGCTGACAGTGTGACTGGGGTGGCTACATACAGTATAATGTATTCTCTCTGGCTGACAGTGTGACTGGGGTGGCTACATACAGTATAATGTATTCTCTATGGCTGAGAGTGTGACTGGGGTGGCTACATACAGTATAATGTATTATCTATGGCTGAGAGTGTGACTGGGGTGGCTACATACAGTATAAGGTATTCTCTCTGGCTGGCTGAGTATTCTCTCTGGCTGACTGGGGTGGCTACATACAGTATAATGTATTCTCTCTGGCTGAGAGTGTGACTGGGGTGGGGTACATACAGTATAATGTATTCTGGCTGAGAGGGTGACTGGGGTGGCTACATACAGTATAATGTATTCTCTCTGGCTGAGAGTGTGACTGGGGTGGCTACATACAGTATAATGTATTCTCTCTGGCTGAGAGTGTGACTGGGGTGGCTACATACAGTATAATGTATTCTCTCTGGCTGAGAGGGTGACTGGGGTGGCTACATACAGTATAATGTATTCTCTCTACAGTATAATGTATTCTCTATGGCTGAGAGTGTGACTGGGGTGGCTACATACAGTATAATGTAATCTCTATGGCTGAGAGTGAATGGGGTGGCTACATACAGTATAATGTATTCTCTCTGGCTGAGAGGGTGACTCGGGTGGCTACATACAGTATAATGTATTCTCTCTGGCTGACAGGGTGACTGGGGTGGCTACATACAGTATAATGTATTCTCTCTGGCTGACAGTGTGACTGGGGTGGCTACATACAGTATAATGTATTCTTTCTGGCTGAGAGTGTGACTGGGGTGGCTACATACAGTATAATGTAATCTCTCTGGCTGAGAGGGTGTCTGGGGTGGCTACATACAGTATAATGTATTCTCTCTGGCTGAGAGGGTGTCTGGGGTGGCTACATACAGTATAATGTATTCTCTCTGGCTGAGAGTGTGACTGGGGTGGCTACTACAGTATAATGTAATCTCTCTGGCTGAGAGGGTGACTGGGGTGGCTACATACAGTATAATGTATTCTCTCTGGCTGACAGTGTGACTGGGGTGGCTACATACAGTATAATGTATTCTCTCTGGCTGAGAGTGTGACTGGGGTGGCAACATACATACAGTATAATGTATTCTCTCTGGCTGAGAGTGTGACTGGGGTGGCTACATACAGTATAATGTATTCTCTCTGGCTGAGAGGTGACTGGGGTGGCTACATACAGTATAATGTATTCTCTCTATAATGTATTCTCTATGGCTGAGAGTGTGACTGGGGTGGCTACATACAGTATAATGTATCTCTCTGGCTGAGAGTGAATGGGGTGGCTACAGTATAATGTATTCTCTCTGGCTGAGAGGGTGACTGGGTGGCTACATACAGTATAATGTATTCTCTCTGGCTGAGAGTGTGACTGGGGTGGCTACATACAGTATAATGTATTCTCTCTGGCTGACAGTGTGACTGGGGTGGCTACATACAGTATAATGTATTCTCTCTGGCTGAGAGTGTGACTGGGGTGGCTACATAATGTATAATATAATGTATTCTCTCTGGCTGAGAGGATGACTGGGGTGGCTACATACAGTATAATGTATTCTCTCTGGCTGAGAGGGTGACTGGGGTGGCTACATACAGTATAATGTATTCTCTCTGGCTGACAGTGTGACTGGGGTGGCTACATACAGTATAATGTATTCTCTCTGGCTGAGAGTGTGACTGGGGTGGCTACATACAGTATAATGTATTCTCTCTGGCTGAGAGGGTGACTGGGGTGGCTACATACAGTATAATGTATTCTCTCTGGCTGACAGTGTGACTGGGGTGGCTACATACAGTATAATGTATTCTCTCTGGCTGACAGTGTGACTGGGGTGGCTACATACAGTATAATGTATTCTCTATGGCTGAGAGTGTGACTGGGGTGGCTACATACAGTATAAGGTATTCTCTCTGGCTGAGAGTGACTGGGGTGGCTACATACAGTATAATGTATTCTCTCTGGCTGACAGTGTGTCTGGGGTGGCTACATACAGTATAATGTATTCTCTCTGGCTGAGAGTGTGACTGGGGTGGGGTGGCTACATACAGTATAATGTATTCTCTCTGGCTGAGAGGGTGACTCGGGTGGCTACATACAGTATAATGTAATCTCTCTGGCTGAGAGGGTGACTGGGGTGGCTACATACAGTATAATGTATTCTCTCTGGCTGAGAGTGTGACTGGGGTGGCTACATACAGTCCAATCTCCTCTGCATTAGCGTAGCCTCTTCTCTAGCCTGTCAACTATGTGTCTGTCTATCCCTGTTCTCTCCTCTCTGCACAGACCATACAAACGCTCCACACCGCATGGCCGCAGCCACCCTAATCTGGTGGTCCCAGCGCGCACGACCCACGTGGAGTTCCAGGTCTCCGGTAGCCTCTGGAACTGCCGATCTGCGGCCAACAAGGCAGAGTTCATCTCAGCCTATGCCTCCCTCCAGTCCCTCGACTTCTTGGCTCTGACGGAAACATGGATCACCACAGACAACACCGCTACTCCTACTGCTCTCTCTTCGTCCGCCCACGTGCTCTCGCACACCCCGAGAGCTTCTGGTCAGCGGGGTGGTGGCACCGGGATCCTCATCTCTCCCAAGTGGTCATTCTCTCTTTCTCCCCTTACCCATCTGTCTATCGCCTCCTTTGAATTCCATGCTGTCACAGTTACCAGCCCTTTCAAGCTTAACATCCTCATCATTTATCGCCCTCCAGGTTCCTCGGAGAGTTCATCAATGAGCTTGATGCCTTGATAAGCTCCTTTCCTGAGGACGGCTCACCTCTCACAGTTCTGGGCGACTTTAACCTCCCCACGTCTACCTTTGACTCATTCCTCTCTGCCTCCTTCTTTCCACTCCTCTCCTCTTTGACCTCACCCTCTCACCTTCCCCCCTACTCACAAGGCAGGCAATACGCTCGACCTCATCTTTACTAGATGCTGTTCCTCCACTAACCTCATTGCAACTCCCCTCCAAGTCTCCGACCACTACCTTGTATCCTTTTCCCTCTCGCTCTCATCCAACACTTCCCACACTGCCCCTACTGGATGGTATCGCGCCGTCCCAACCTTCGCTCTCTCTCCCCCCGCTACTCTCTCCTCTTCCATCCTATCATCTCTTCCCTCTGCTCAAACCTTCTCCAACCTATCTCCTGATTCTGCCTCCTCAACCCTCCTCTCCTCCCTTTCTGCATCCTTTGACTCTCTATGTCCCCTATCCTCCAGGCCGGCTCGGTCCTCCCTCCCGCTCCGTGGCTCGACGACTCATTGCGAGCTCACAGAACAGGGCTCCGGGCAGCCGAGCGGAAATGGAGGAAAACTCGCCTCCCTGCGGACCTGGCATCCTTTCACTCCCTCCTCTCTACATTTTCCTCCTCTGTCTCTGCTGCTAAAGCCACTTTCTACCACTCTAAATTCCAAGCATCTGCCTCTAACCCTAGGAAGCTCTTTGCCACCTTCTCCTCCCTCTTGAATCCTCCCCCCCCCTCCTCCTCCTCTCTGCAGATGACTTCGTCAACCATTTTGAAAAGAAGGTCGACGACATCCGATCCTCGTTTGCTAAGTCAAACGACACCGCTGGTTCTGCTCACACTGCCCTACCCTGTGCTCTGACCTCTTTCTCCCCTCTCTCTCCAGATGACATCTCGCGTCTTGTGACGGCCGGCCGCCCAACAACCTGCCCGCTTGACCCTATCCCCTCCTCTCTTCTCCAGACCATCTCCGGTGACCTTCTCCCTTACCTCACCTCGCTCATCAACTCATCCCTGACCGCTGGCTACATCCCTCCCGTCTTCAAGAGAGCGAGAGTTGCACCCCTTCTGAAAAAACCTACACTCGATCCCTCCGATGTCAACAACTACAGACCAGTATCCCTTCTTTCTTTTCTCTCCAAAACTCTTGAACGTGCCGTCCTTGGCCAGCTCTCCCGCTATCTCTCTCAGAATGACCTTCTTGATCCAAATCAGTCAGGTTTCAAGACTAGTCATTCAACTGAGACTGCTCTTCTCTGTATCACGGAGGCGCTCCGCACTGCTAAAGCTAACTCTCTCTCCTCTGCTCTCATCCTTCTAGACCTATCGGCTGCCTTCGATACTGTGAACCATCAGATCCTCCTCTCCACCCTCTCCGAGTTGGGCATCTCCCGGCGCGGCCCACGCTTGGATTGCGTCCCTACCTGACAGGTCGCTCCTACCAGGTGGCGTGGCGAGAATCCGTCTCCTCACCACGTGCTCTCACCACTGGTGTCCCCAGGGCTCTGTTCTAGGCCCTCTCCTATTCTCGCTATACACCAAGTCACTTGGCTCTGTCATAACCTCACATGGTCTCTCCTATCATTGCTATGCAGACGACACACAATTAATCTTCTCCTTTCCCCCTTCTGACGACCAGGTGGCGAATCGCATCTCTGCATGTCTGGCAGACATATCAGTGTGGATGACGGATCATCACCTCAAGCTGAACCTCGGCAAGACGGAGCTGCTCTTCCTCCCGGGAAGGACTGCCCGTTCCATGATCTCGCCATCACGGTTGACAACTCCATTGTGTCCTCGTCCCAGAGCGCTAAGAACCTTGGCGTGATCCTGGACAACACCCTGTCGTTCTCAAATAACATCAAGGCGGTGGCCCGTTCCTGTAGGTTCATGCTCTACAACATCCGCAGAGTACGACCCTGCCTCACACAGGAAGCGGCGCAGGTCCTAATCAAGGCACTTGTCATCTCCCGTCTGGATTACTGCAACTCGCTGTTGGCTGGGCTCCCTGCCTGTGCCATTAAACCCCTACAACTCATCCAGAACGCCGCAGCCCGTCTGGTGTTCAACCTTCCCAAGTTCTCTCACGTCACCCCGCTCCTCCGCTCTCTCCACTGGCTTCCAGTTGAAGCTCGCATCCGCTACAAGACCATGGTGCTTGCCTACGGAGCTGTGAGGGGAACGGCACCTCAGTACCTCCAGGCTCTGATCAGGCCCTACACCCAAACAAGGGCACTGCATTCATCCACCTCTGGCCTGCTCGCCTCCCTACCACTGAGGAAGTACAGTTCCCGCTCAGCCCAGTCAAAACTGTTCGCTGCTCTGGCCCCCCAATGGTGGAACAAACTCCCTCACGACGCCAGGACAGCGGAGTCAATCACCACCTTCCGGAGACACCTGAAACCCCACCTCTTTAAGGAATACCTAGGATAGGATAAAGTAATCCTTCTCCCCCTCCCCCCTTAAAAGACCTAGATGCACTATTGTAAAGTGGCTGTTCCACTGGATGTCATAAGGTGAAAGCACCAATTTGAAAGTCGCTCTGGA
>NC_088419.1:85248966-85426466 GCF_034236695.1 Oncorhynchus nerka | reverse complement strand
AACATGGAACCGTTCGGTATTTTATCTAACGGGTGGCATCCCTAAGTCTAAATATTCTTGTTACATTGCACAACCTTCAATGTATGTCATAATTACGTAAAATTCTGGCAAATTAGTTCGCAATGAGCCAGGCAGCCCAAACTGTTGCATATACCCTGACTCTGCGTGCAATGAACGCAAGAGAAATGACACAATTTCACCTGGTTAATATTCCCTTCTAAACTGGATTAGTAGTTATAACTAGTGATTATGATTGATTGTTTTTTATAAAATAAGTTTAATGCTAGCTAGGAATTTACCTTGGCTTCTACTGCATTCGCATCTTAAATAAGCATGCTCCATTCAAAAAATGTAGAACCAGGAACAGATATAGTCCTTGGTTCACTCCAGAGCTGACTGGCCTTGACCAGCACAAAAACATCCTGTGGCATACTGCATTAGCATCGAATAGCCCCCGTGATATGCAACTTTTCAGGGAAGTTAGGAACAAATATACACAGGCAGTTAGGAAAGCTAAGGCTAGCTTTTTCAAACAGAAATTTGCATCCTGTAGTACTAACTCAAAAAAGTTTTGGGACACTGTAAAGTCCATTGAGATCAAGAGCACCTCTTCCCAGCTGCCCACTGCTCTGAGGCTAGTGTCATGAAGTTGGCCTGGGGGTAGGTTTATGACAGTCATAAATACCTCTTCCCCCCTTTTTCCTCTCTCTACCCTACTGATGTTACATTTGCAAATCCCTTGGTTTAACATAGAGATTCTGGGAACATCAGAAGGTGGGGGGAAATGAACTATATTCTGGTAATCTGACCAATTGAACATATGCGGTGGTACTTAATGAATATGATGTCAGTTCGGTTGTCATCTGAGACATTCTCATCAACGATAAGATGACAAATTCTACAGTGGAAAGTCTACACATCAGAGTTTTCGGATTCACATGGAATTGTTGTTCAATTTAAATGTTTGAATATGAAATTATTCGTGATGGGATGAAATGTGATTTTACATTCTAAAATGTGAGATTTGGGTTTTCACAAGGTAGGGCTCTGCTCAATCAGTGGCCCGCCCCTGTGAAGGGACATGGGCTATAAAACTTTTCAAACACGCCCTCCTCTCCCTTCCTATATAAAGCCTTGACAACAATGTAACCTCCTGTTCCGAGGATGTGAAGACGACGGTCCGATGTCAGAATGGTTCAGATAACAACCACAGAACGAAGCCAACATCAGCGTGAGCTTTGGTTGCGAATGGTATGAACTTTGAACTCTTATTCACTACAGAAGTGATACCTCCTAGCCGATGAGTTAGCAACAGCCGCTGCAAACGAGGGTCAGGAAGGAACAGACAGAGTATCCCGTCTACCACACAACGACGTTACTACAACGTATTCAATTTACCAGCAGAGACATTCTTCAAAGGACGAAGGACTCGGTTGGACAACACGGCCTTCCATCTACCACCAACCTACCGAAGCGCATTTCAGAGTAAATATATATTGCATTTTCCTTTTCCAAATGGGCGGTAATTTAGAATGCATAAGATACTGTATTTACGATAGCACAGCTTCGCTCTTTGTTCCTCAGTCTTCCCACTCTTTCACTCAAATCCAGACCCTTTTCTTTTGTGTAACAAGCTGTCATATCTGTTCCGCCCGCTAGGGACGTTTTCCTTTATGATGTCATTTGTAATCAAGTTATGATTTAATTATGTGTATGTGTAATGCACATTCATTACTCATTGACCTGCACAATCCAGTTCTGTTATAAATGGTCAAGAATATTCGAGGTGAATATGAATGGCAGGCATTGTCCTGGACACAAGTACCCCTCAAGGCCACCAGATAGGGGAGGGGTGTTAAATAGCTGGACCATCACAAGATGTATTCCTGGCCTGATAAATTAACAACTGTATAGGAAGCCATGTAGTAATTTGTGGAGGAACGGTCTCTGTCAGATGCTTAACATGACATCCTTGTTCTGTCTTCCCAGCGCTTCCTGACAAATCTGCGGGACCTGGCCGGTCGTATGTCCGGTAACCAAGAATGTACAACTTTCAGATGAGACTGAATTAAGATGACGATTAATATTGACTGCTATTGATGTAAAATATTACTAGGTTTTTAAGAGTTTATTTGGAAGATAACAGCTCTATAAATATTATTTCGTGGTGCCCCAACTCTCTAGTTAATTACATTTACATGATTAGCTCAATCAGGTAATATTAATTACGGAGAAATTATTTTATAGAATAGCATGTCATATCACTTAATCCAGCATAGCCAAAGACACGACACTAGGAAACACTGTCACCACTGATAAATCCACTATAATTGAGAAGTTTGTTTGTTCCATTTTTCTCCCCAATTTCCTGGTATCCAATTGGTAGCCAAACCCTCCTCTAACCCGGACGACGCTGGGCCAAACCCTCCCCTAACCCGGGTGACGCTGGGCCAAACCCTCCCCTAACCCTGGCGACGCTGGGCCAAACCCTCCCCTAACCCGGGTGACGCTGGGCCAAACCCTCCCCTAACCCGGGCGACGCTGGGCCAAACCCTTCCCTAACCCGGACGACGCTGGGCCAAACCCTCCCCTAACCCGGGCGACGCTGGGCCAAACCCTCCCCTAACCCGGACGACGCTGGGCCAAACCCTCCCCTAACCCGGACGACGCTGGGCCAATTGTACACCGCCCCATGGGTCTCCCGGACGCTGCCGGCTGCAACAGAGCCTGGACTCGAACCCAGAATCTCGCTACCACTGTGATGCAGTACCTTAGACCACTGCACCACTCGGGAGGCACCAACCACCCCCCCCTCCCTGCCCCCACACACTCACACAGTACCCCCTACCCAGTCCCACAACAAGCCCCATTCACCTGCATGCTCTTGGCAGGTTAGTAGGTTATTGCATGTTGTATGCTGCAGTGGGCATCTTATCACCTCTCTGTATTAAAATTATAAAAAGCCCTAAAGTCACTGTAAAGGAACCCTGCGGAGGGTGTCTCATGATGTCCTCCCAACGGCTACAGATGGAGTCATCTTTTTAGGGCTTCCTCTCTCTCTCTATGCCTGCAGGCTCGAGCAATGGGCTGGAAAATTGGTCTAGAATAGAAATTAGAGAGAGACTCACAGAAAGGAGAGGACCAGGAGACGAGTGGACTAGGAAAGGTTCAGGAGAGGAGCAGCCATACACACAACAGGAGCTGCCCTATGCAGACAGCCAACTCTGGGCTTTAGCCTCATATCACTCACACACATAGACAGGCAGAACACACGCACACACACACACACACACACGCACACGCGCACACGCACACAAGATACGGATAATGGGTCAAATCGGGCAGTTTCTCTCTCAGTCAGTATTCGTCCATCCATATCTGAGGATGTCGGGAGATGACGTGGAAACCGGCCACTAGGGGCAACTGTGAGTGCTGTTACCTTCAGGTTAGTGTTGTGGACAGGGATGGTGGATGGGCGTAAGCATCTTTCTCTGGTGCCAGAGGTTGAATGTTCAAATCCAGAGATAGACAGTTTTTTATATTTATGTTTTAACCCTATCCCAAACATTAACCCTCAACCTTACCCCTCAACCTTAACCCAACCTTAACCCTCGTCCTTAACCCTTACCTTAACCTTAACCCTCAATCTTAACCCTCAACCTTAACCCTCAACCTTAACCCTCGTCCTTAACCCTTACCTTAACCTTTACCTTAACCTTAACCCTCAATCTTAACCCTCAACCGTAACCCTCAACCTTAACCCTTACCCCTCAACCTTAACCCTCGTCCTTAACCCTTACCTTAACCTTAACCCTCAATCTTAACCCTCTACCTTAACCCTCTACCTTAACCCTCAACCTTAACCCTTACCCCTCAACCTTAACCCTCATCCTTAACCCTTACCTTAACCTTAACCCTCAATTTTAACCCCCAACCTTAACCCTCAACCTTAACCCTTACCTTAAACCTCAACCTTGTCCCAAACCTTAAAGCTGACCTTAACCCTCAACCTTAACCCTCAACCTTAACCCTTACCCCTCAACCTTAACCCTCGTCCTTAACCCTTACCTTAACCTTAACCCTCAATCTTAACCCTCAACCTTGTCCCAAACCTTAAAGCTTACCTTAACCCTCAACCTTAACCCTTACCGTAACATTAACCCTAAAAGCTTAACCCTCAACCTTAACCCCAACCTTTACCCTCAACCTTGTCTCAAACCTTAAAGCTTACCTTAACCCTCAACCTTAACCCTTACCTTAACATTAACCCTAAAACCTTAACCCTCAACCTTAACCCCAACCTTTACCCTCAACCTTGTCTCAAACCTTAAAGCTTACCTTAACCCTCAACCTTAACCCTCTACCTTAACCCTCAACCTTAACCCACAACCTTAAACCACAACCTTAAACCACAACCTTAACCCTTACCTTCACCATTCTGTGTTAATGCCTGAACTTAACCTTAAACACTTCAAAATTTGACATTTGGAACAACTTCAAAATGTACTTTTGAGAAACATGGATAAGGTCTAATTCTGATGTGAGACAGTGAGAGCTAGTAGCTCAGCATGCCTGTTCCCCTGTTCCACCAAGCCTCACACACACAACCATCCAGTAATAATCAATAACTTTTCTTTATGGAATCCCTCACTGTCTCCGCGGTTCCAGATCTTTTGTCGCCAAGTGAGCTGTCTAAGTCCTTCGTCACTGCGATTCCCAATTGAATTACCTCTCTGTAGTAAATGTCCCCCCCTCCCTCCCATTCACTTCTTCCCCCTCTTCTCCCCTCTCCTCCCCCTCACCACTCCTCAAACCAAACCGGGGGTTGGGAAATGGGATCAATATGCCGGCTTAATGACGGAGTCATTTTAAAGTGGTAGTGACGTCTTGAATAGGCACTGCACTGTAACATTGGCAAACATGTGTGTCAGAACTCTGTACTTGGGATGACTTTACTTTTGAGCCTGGCAACGATGGCGGGCCACTTCAAGGACTACTGGGCTGTAAGATAGACAAAGCTCTAAATAGGATGTTTCATTTTTTACTAGTTACTCTCAATCTCTTTAATGTTCAGTGTTGGCCCTCTAAGTTTCACACACACACACACACACACACACACACACACACACACACACACACACACACACACACACACACACACACACACACACACACACACACACACACACACACACACACACACACACACACACACACACACACGTACACACGTACACACACACGCGGCTGATGTCATACCTTATTGTGTGTCTGCATGTGTGTGTGCGTGACAGTCCAAGTGTGTGTCTGTTCACTTCATATTACTCATTGGGAAGCATAGGGCTGTGTGACAGGCCAATCTCCACCAAGAAAGAGAATGTCATCATTCACCACCTCATAACCTCACACATCAGACCTGAAGAGACCCCTGGACAGACACACACCACCTCATAACCTCACACATCAGACCTGAAGAGACCCCTGGACGGACACACACCACCTCATAACCTCACACATCAGACCTGAAGAGACCCCTGGACAGACACACACCACCTCATAACCTCACACATCAGACCTGAAGAGACCCCTGGACAGACACACACCACCTCATAACCTCACACATCAGACCTGAAGAGACCCCTGGACGGACACACACCACCTCATAACCTCACACATCAGACCTGAAGAGACCCCTGGACAGACACACACCACCTCATAACCTCACACATCAGACCTGAAGAGACCCCTGGACGGACACACACCACCTCATAATCTCCCACATCAGACCTGAAGAGACCCCTGGACAGACACACACCACCTCATAACCTCACACATCAGACCTGAAGAGACCCCTGGACAGACACACACCACCTCATAACCTCACACATCAGACCTGAAGAGACTCCTGGACGGACACACACCACCTCATAACCTCACACATCAGACCTGAAGAGACCCCTGGACGGACACACACCACCTCATAACCTCACACATCAGACCTGAAGAGACCCCTGGACGGACACACACCACCTCATAACCTCACACATCAGTGGTCTTTATTATGTACTCTAAATTATTCTTAGCTAGAACCACAACAACATGAACATGTAGTCTTACCACCAATACCTGTTACCAAGCATGCACGCACAGACACACACACACACACACACACACACACACACACACACACACACACACACACACACACACACACACACACACACACACACACACACACACACACACACGGGAAATGTTCTGATTAAAGTGTGCCACCTAGGTTTATTAGGAGTCCCTTCACCGTAAGAACCTTACCACCCCACACACACAGGTCATATTGTCTATAATTTAGGTTGGACTACAAGAGGAGGCTGATATCACCTCCTTCCCTCCCTCCTTCCCTCCCTCTCTCCTTCCTCCCTCCCTCCCTCCCTCCCCATCTCCCCCTCCCCCCCTCTTGTCCCATCCCTCCCGTCCCATCCCTCTCTCCCTCCCTCTTCCTCTCTATGGCTTATCTGTGTGTATAAAGGTTGACATTGAATAACAGACAGAGAACAAGCCTCGCTGTGAGCCTAATCAGATAATGAAGGACAATATATAAAGGATGGAAAGGGACACTCCTCCGGAGGAAAAGCCCTGATCTTGTTATGAATTTTTGGATGAAATAAAAGAGACGAGAGAAAGAGGAAGGAGGGATCATTTCTCCTCCTCTACTCTCCTGTAACAACAGAAGACAGACAGTATGAGGCAGTTAGTGCACCTGTGAGTCTACATACACTGCTGTGCTGGAGACAATTAGAAAAAGAAAAATACAATTTTCCAATAACATCTTTGAACTAACAACATATAGATATTTTATTATTCTGGATAAAGGTTATTATTCTAGATATGGGTTATTATTCTAGATAGAGGCTATTATTAAATATAGTTATTATTCTAGATAGAGGTTATTATTCTAGATAGAGGTTATTATTCTAGATAGAGGTTATTATTCTAGATAGAGGTTATTATTCTAGATAGAGGCTATTATTACAGATAGTTATTATTCTAGATAGAGGTTATTATTCTAGATAGAGGTTATTATTTTAGATAGAGGTTATTATTATAGAAATAGTTAATTGTTATAGGTAGAGGTTATTGTTATAGATAGAGGTTATTATTAGGGATAGAGTATGTTGTAGCATTACAAGGTTGAATCACATGCTTCTTTTTTAAATATATTTTTTTAAGGAAGTGTCTTTTCCACTGGGTCAGCATGAAATAACTGTCTTATGGAAAGTGACATTAGCTGTGATGAATGAGTGAGACGTTAATTATTCACTCCACTGAATGGTGGAGAGAGCGATAGAAAAATAGAGAGAGAGAGAGAGAGAGAGAGAGAGAGAGAGAGAGAGAAATAGAGAGAGAGCGAGAGAAATAGAAAGAGAGCGAGAGACGGAGAGAGAGAGTGAGAGAGAAATAGAGAGAGAGAGAGAGAGAGAGAGAGAGCAAGAGGGGGGGAGTGAGAGAGAGAAGTAGAGAGAGAGAGAAGAGAGAGCGAGAGAGAGAGATAGAGAACCAGAGAGAACTAAAGAGAGAGAGAGAGATAGAGAGAGAGAAAGAGAGAGAGGGGGAGAGAGAGAACTAGAGAGAGAACTAGAGAGAGAGAGAGAACCAGAGAGAACTAGAGAGAGAGAGAGAGAGAGAGAGAGAGAGAGAGAGAGAGAGAGAGAACTAGAGAGAGAGAACTAGAGAGATAACTAGAGAGAGAGAGAGAACTAGAGAGAGAACTAGAGGGAGAGAGAGAACTAGAGAGAGAACTAGAGAGAGAGAGCCCTCATTTGTTGGCTCCCTCTCTTGGTTTGACAACCGCAGCGAGCGATCGATCGATGATTTACGCGCAAGGCCTGTATACCTTAAACACAAAACGTGCTCCAATCAAAGTAGAAGAGAGACTCGGAACGTCGTATGAGGGATTCATTGTGTTCAGTCATAAATGTATTCCATGGCCATCAGTAATTATGTTCACTGAAAGCTTTCATACTTAGACTAGTAGAGCTAATTAAAGTGCTGAGAATCTTATCACTACCAAATTATTCCTTTCACCCAGGTTGACCTTCTGATCCCAGACCTGAGATGTTTTATCAAATACTTTCATAAACAGATTATGAGAAATAGCTTTCTGCTGCATTGATGTATTGAAATCACACGTTATGTTGAACATAAAAGTTTTCACCAACATGATCGTACAGCAGTTAGCTGTACCCTACATATAGACTGTTAGTCAGCTGTACCCTACATATAGACTGTTACAGTCAGCTGTACCCTACATATAGACTGTTACAGTTAGCTGTACCCTACATATAGACTGTTAGTCAGCTGTACCCTACATATAGACTGTTACAGTCAGCTGTACCCTACATATAGACTGTTACAGTTAGCTGTACCCTACATATAGACTGTTAGTCAGCTGTACCCTACATATAGACTGTTAGTCAGCTGTAACCTACATATAGACTGTTACAGTTAGCTGTACCCTACATATAGACTGTTACAGTTAGCTGTACCCTACATATAGACTGTTACAGTCAGCTGTACCCTACATATAGACTGTTACAGTCAGCTGTACCCTACATATAGACTGTTACAGTTAGCTGTACCCTACATATAGACTGTTACAGTTAGCTGTACCCTACATATAGACTGTTACAGTCAGCTGTACCCTACATATAGACTGTTAGTTAGCTGTAACCTACATATAGACTGTTACAGTTAGCTGTACCCCTACATATAGACTGTTACAGTTAGCTGTACCCTACATATAGACTGTTACAGTTAGCTGTACCCTACATATAGACTGTTACAGTTAGCTGTACCCTACATATAGACTGTTACAGTCAGCTGTACCCTACATATAGACTGTTACAGTTAGCTGTACCCTACATATAGACTGTTACAGTTAGCTGTACCCTACATATAGACTGTTACAGTCAGCTGTACCCTACATATAGACTGTTAGTCAGCTGTAACCTACATATAGACTGTTACAGTTAGCTGTACCCTACATATAGACTGTTACAGTTAGCTGTACCCTACATATAGACTGTTACAGTTAGCTGTACCCTACATATAGACTGTTACAGTCAGCTGTACCCTACATATAGACTGTTACAGTTAGCTGTACCCTACATATAGACTGTTACAGTTAGCTGTACCCTACATATAGACTGTTACAGTCAGCTGTACCCTACATATAGACTGTTAGTCAGCTGTACCCTACATATAGACTGTTACAGTTAGCTGTACCCTACATATAGACTGTTACAGTTAGCTGTACCCTACATATAGACTGTTACAGTTAGCTGTACCCTACATATAGACTGTTACAGTTAGCTGTACCCTACATATAGACTGTTACAGTCAGCTGTACCCTACATATAGACTGTTACAGTTAGCTGTACCCTACATATAGACTGTTACAGTCAGCTGTACCCTACATATAGACTGTTACAGTTAGCTGTACCCTACATATAGACTGTTACAGTCAGCTGTACCCTACATATAGACTGTTACAGTTACCTGTACCCTACATATAGACTGTTACAGTTAGCTGTACCCTACATATAGACTGTTACAGTCAGCTGTACCCTACATATAGACTGTTACAGTTAGCTGTACCCTACATATAGACTGTTATAGTCAGCTGTACCCTACATATAGACTGTTAGTCAGCTGTACCCTACATATAGACTGTTACAGTCAGCTGTACCCTACATATAGACTGTTACAGTTAGCTGTACCCTACATATAGACTGTTACAGTTAGCTGTACCCTACATATAGACTGTTACAGTTAGCTGTACCCTACATATAGACTGTTACAGTCAGCTGTACCCTACATATAGACTGTTACAGTCAGCTGTACCCTACATATAGACTGTTACAGTTAGCTGTACCCTACATATAGACTGTTACAGTTAGCTGTACCCTACATATAGACTGTTACAGTTAGCTGTACCCTACATATAGACTGTTACAGTTAGCTGTACCCTACATATAGACTGTTACAGTCAGCTGTACCCTACATATAGACTGTTACAGTTAGCTGTACCCTACATATAGACTGTTACAGTCAGCTGTACCCTACATATAGACTGTTACAGTTAGCTGTACCCTACATATAGACTGTTACAGTCAGCTGTACCCTACATATAGACTGTTACAGTTACTGTACCCTACATATAGACTGTTACAGTTAGCTGTACCCTACATATAGACTGTTACAGTCAGCTGTACCCTACATATAGACTGTTACAGTTAGCTGTACCCTACATATAGACTGTTACAGTCAGCTGTACCCTACATATAGACTGTTACAGTCAGCTGTACCCTACATATAGACTGTTACAGTCAGCTGTACCCTACATATAGACTGTTACAGTTACCTGTACCCTACATATAGACTGTTACAGTCAGCTGTACCCTACATATAGACTGTTACAGTCAGCTGTACCCTACATATAGACTGTTAGTCAGCTGTACCCT
Source organism: Oncorhynchus nerka (assembly GCF_034236695.1). Classification (NCBI taxonomy): domain Eukaryota; kingdom Metazoa; phylum Chordata; class Actinopteri; order Salmoniformes; family Salmonidae; genus Oncorhynchus; species Oncorhynchus nerka. The sequence goes on along the minus strand of NC_088419.1, from coordinate 85,415,943 downwards.
ACATATAGACTGTTACAGTCAGCTGTACCCTACATATAGACTGTTACAGTTAGCTGTACCCTACATATAGACTGTTAGTCAGCTGTACCCTACATATAGACTGTTAGTCAGCTGTAACCTACATATAGACTGTTACAGTTAGCTGTACCCTACATATAGACTGTTACAGTTAGCTGTACCCTACATATAGACTGTTACAGTTAGCTGTACCCTACATATAGACTGTTATAGTCAGCTGTACCCTACATATAGACTGTTAGTCAGCTGTACCCTACATATAGACTGTTACAGTTAGCTGTACCCTACATATAGACTGTTACAGTTAGCTGTACCCTACATATAGACTGTTACAGTCAGCTGTACCCTACATATAGACTGTTAGTCAGCTGTAACCTACATATAGACTGTTACAGTTAGCTGTACCCTACATATAGACTGTTACAGTTAGCTGTACCCTACATATAGACTGTTACAGTCAGCTGTACCCTACATATAGACTGTTACAGTCAGCTGTACCTACATATAGACTGTTACAGTTAGCTGTACCCTACATATAGACTGTTACAGTTAGCTGTACCCTACATATAGACTGTTACAGTCAGCTGTACCCTACATATAGACTGTTAGTCAGCTGTAACCTACATATAGACTGTTACAGTTAGCTGTACCCTACATATAGACTGTTACAGTTAGCTGTACCCTACATATAGACTGTTACAGTTAGCTGTACCCTACATATAGACTGTTACAGTTAGCTGTACCCTACATATAGACTGTTACAGTCAGCTGTACCCTACATATAGACTGTTACAGTTAGCTGTACCCTACATATAGACTGTTACAGTTAGCTGTACCCTACATATAGACTGTTACAGTCAGCTGTACCCTACATATAGACTGTTACAGTTAGCTGTAACCTACATATAGACTGTTACAGTTAGCTGTACCCTACATATAGACTGTTACAGTTAGCTGTACCCTACATATAGACTGTTACAGTTAGCTGTACCCTACATATAGACTGTTACAGTCAGATGTACCCTACATATAGACTGTTACAGTTAGCTGTACCCTACATATAGACTGTTACAGTTAGCTGTACCCTACTTATAGACTGTTACAGTCAGCTGTACCCTACATATAGACTGTTAGTCAGCTGTACCCTACATATAGACTGTTACAGTTAGCTGTACCCTACATATAGACTGTTACAGTTAGCTGTACCCTACATATAGACTGTTACAGTTAGCTGTACCCTACATATAGACTGTTACAGTCAGCTGTACCCTACATATAGACTGTTACAGTTAGCTGTACCCTACATATAGACTGTTACAGTCAGCTGTACCCTACATATAGACTGTTACAGTTAGCTGTACCCTACATATAGACTGTTACAGTTAGCTGTACCCTACATATAGACTGTTACAGTCAGCTGTACCCTACATATAGACTGTTACAGTCAGCTGTACCCTACATATAGACTGTTACAGTCAGCTGTACCCTACATATAGACTGTTACAGTTAGCTGTACCCTACATATAGACTGTTACAGTCAGATGTACCCTACATATAGACTGTTACAGTTAGCTGTACCCTACATATAGACTGTTAGTCAGCTGTACCCTACATATAGACTGTTACAGTCAGCTGTACCCTACATATAGACTGTTACAGTTAGCTGTACCCTACATATAGACTGTTAGTCAGCTGTACCCTACATATAGACTGTTAGTCAGCTGTAACCTACATATAGACTGTTACAGTTAGCTGTACCCTACATATAGACTGTTACAGTTAGCTGTACCCTACATATAGACTGTTACAGTTAGCTGTACCCTACATATAGACTGTTATAGTCAGCTGTACCCTACATATAGACTGTTAGTCAGCTGTACCCTACATATAGACTGTTACAGTCAACTGTACCCTACATATAGACTGTTACAGTTAGCTGTACCCTACATATAGACTGTTAGTCAGCTGTACCCTACATACAGACTGTTACAGTCAGCTGTAACCTACATATAGACTGTTACAGTTAGCTGTACCCTACATATAGACTGTTACAGTTAGCTGTACCCTACATATAGACTGTTACAGTCAGCTGTACCCTACATATAGACTGTTACAGTCAGCTGTACCCTACATATAGACTGTTACAGTTAGCTGTACCCTACATATAGACTGTTACAGTTAGCTGTACCCTACATATAGACTGTTACAGTCAGCTGTACCCTACATATAGACTGTTACAGTCAGCTGTACCCTACATATAGACTGTTACAGTTAGCTGTACCCTACATATAGACTGTTACAGTTAGCTGTACCCTACATATAGACTGTTACAGTTAGCTGTACCCTACATATAGACTGTTACAGTTAGCTGTACCCCCTACATATAGACTGTTACAGTCAGCTGTACCCTACATATAGACTGTTACAGTTAGCTGTACCCTACATATAGACTGTTACAGTTAGCTGTACCCTACATATAGACTGTTACAGTCAGCTGTACCCTACATATAGACTGTTACAGTCAGCTGTAACCTACATATAGACTGTTACAGTTAGCTGTACCCTACATATAGACTGTTACAGTTAGCTGTACCCTACATATAGACTGTTACAGTTAGCTGTACCCTACATATAGACTGTTACAGTCAGCTGTACCCTACATATAGACTGTTACAGTTAGCTGTACCCTACATATAGACTGTTACAGTTAGCTGTACCCTACATATAGACTGTTACAGTCAGCTGTACCCTACATATAGACTGTTAGTCAGCTGTACCCTACATATAGACTGTTACAGTTAGCTGTACCCTACATATAGACTGTTACAGTTAGCTGTACCCTACATATAGACTGTTACAGTTAGCTGTACCCTACATATAGACTGTTACAGTCAGCTGTACCCTACATATAGACTGTTACAGTTAGCTGTACCCTACATATAGACTGTTACAGTCAGCTGTACCCTACATATAGACTGTTACAGTTAGCTGTACCCTACATATAGACTGTTACAGTTAGCTGTACCCTACATATAGACTGTTACAGTCAGCTGTACCCTACATATAGACTGTTACAGTTAGCTGTACCCTACATATAGACTGTTACAGTCAGCTGTACCCTACATATAGACTGTTACAGTTACCTGTACCCTACATATAGACTGTTACAGTTAGCTGTACCCTACATATAGACTGTTACAGTCAGCTGTACCCTACATATAGACTGTTACAGTTAGCTGTACCCTACATATAGACTGTTACAGTCAGCTGTACCCTACATATAGACTGTTACAGTCAGCTGTACCCTACATATAGACTGTTACAGTCAGCTGTACCCTACATATAGACTGTTACAGTTAGCTGTACCCTACATATAGACTGTTACAGTCAGCTGTACCCTACATATAGACTGTTACAGTCAGCTGTACCCTACATATAGACTGTTACAGTTAGCTGTACCCTACATATAGACTGTTACAGTCAGCTGTACCCTACATATAGACTGTTACAGTTAGCTGTACCCTACATATAGACTGTTACAGTCAGCTGTACCCTACATATAGACTGTTACAGTTAGCTGTACCCTACATATAGACTGTTAGTCAGCTGTACCCTACATATAGACTGTTACAGTCAGCTGTACCCTACATATAGACTGTTACAGTTAGCTGTACCCTACATATAGACTGTTACAGTCAGCTGTACCCTACATATAGACTGTTACAGTCAGCTGTAACCTACATATAGACTGTTACAGTTAGCTGTACCCTACATATAGACTGTTACAGTTAGCTGTACCCTACATATAGACTGTTACAGTTAGCTGTACCCTACATATAGACTGTTACAGTCAGCTGTACCCTACATATAGACTGTTACAGTCAGCTGTAACCTACATATAGACTGTTACAGTTAGCTGTACCCTACATATAGACTGTTACAGTTAGCTGTACCCTACATATAGACTGTTACAGTCAGCTGTACCCTACATATAGACTGTTACAGTCAGCTGTACCCTACATATAGACTGTTACAGTTAGCTGTACCCTACATATAGACTGTTACAGTTAGCTGTACCCTACATATAGACTGTTACAGTCAGCTGTACCCTACATATAGACTGTTAGTCAGCTGTAACCTACATATAGACTGTTACAGTTAGCTGTACCCTACATATAGACTGTTACAGTTAGCTGTACCCTACATATAGACTGTTACAGTTAGCTGTACCCTACATATAGACTGTTACAGTTAGCTGTACCCTACATATAGACTGTTACAGTTAGCTGTACCCTACATATAGACTGTTACAGTTAGCTGTACCCTACATATAGACTGTTACAGTTAGCTGTACCCTACATATAGACTGTTACAGTCAGCTGTACCCTACATATAGACTGTTACAGTTAGCTGTACCCTACATATAGACTGTTACAGTTAGCTGTACCCTACATATAGACTGTTACAGTCAGCTGTACCCTACATATAGACTGTTAGTCAGCTGTAACCTACATATAGACTGTTACAGTTAGCTGTACCCTACATATAGACTGTTACAGTTAGCTGTACCCTACATATAGACTGTTACAGTTAGCTGTACCCTACATATAGACTGTTACAGTCAGCTGTACCCTACATATAGACTGTTACAGTTACCTGTACCCTACATATAGACTGTTACAGTTAGCTGTACCCTACATATAGACTGTTACAGTCAGCTGTACCCTACATATAGACTGTTACAGTTAGCTGTACCCTACATATAGACTGTTACAGTCAGCTGTACCCTACATATAGACTGTTACAGTCAGCTGTACCCTACATATAGACTGTTACAGTCAGCTGTACCCTACATATAGACTGTTACAGTTAGCTGTACCCTACATATAGACTGTTACAGTCAGATGTACCCTACATATAGACTGTTACAGTCAGCTGTACCCTACATATAGACTGTTACAGTTAGCTGTACCCTACATATAGACTGTTGGTCAGCTGTACCCTACATATAGACTGTTAGTCAGCTGTACCCTACATATAGACTGTTACAGTCAGCTGTACCCTACATATAGACTGTTACAGTTAGCTGTACCCTACATATAGACTGTTAGTCAGCTGTACCCTACATATAGACTGTTACAGTCAGCTGTACCCTACATATAGACTGTTACAGTTAGCTGTACCCTACATATAGACTGTTAGTCAGCTGTACCCTACATATAGACTGTTAGTCAGCTGTAGCATATAGACTGTTACAGTTAGCTGTACCCTACATATAGACTGTTACAGTTAGCTGTACCCTACATATAGACTGTTACAGTTAGCTGTACCCTACATATAGACTGTTATAGTCAGCTGTACCCTACATATAGACTGTTAGTCAGCTGTAACCTACATATAGACTGTTACAGTTAGCTGTACCCTACATATAGACTGTTACAGTTAGCTGTACCCTACATATAGACTGTTACAGTCAGCTGTACCCTACATATAGACTGTTACAGTCAGCTGTACCCTACATATAGACTGTTACAGTTAGCTGTACCCTACATATAGACTGTTACAGTTAGCTGTACCCTACATATAGACTGTTACAGTCAGCTGTACCCTACATATAGACTGTTAGTCAGCTGTAACCTACATATAGACTGTTACAGTTAGCTGTACCCTACATATAGACTGTTACAGTTAGCTGTACCCTACATATAGACTGTTACAGTTAGCTGTACCCTACATATAGACTGTTACAGTTAGCTGTACCCTACATATAGACTGTTACAGTTAGCTGTACCCTACATATAGACTGTTACAGTTAGCTGTACCCTACATATAGACTGTTACAGTTAGCTGTACCCTACATATAGACTGTTACAGTCAGCTGTACCCTACATATAGACTGTTACAGTTAGCTGTACCCCTACATATAGACTGTTACAGTTAGCTGTACCCTACATATAGACTGTTACAGTCAGCTGTACCCTACATATAGACTGTTAGTCAGCTGTAACCTACATATAGTTACAGTTAGCTGTACCCTACATATAGACTGTTACAGTTAGCTGTACCCTACATATAGACTGTTACAGTTAGCTGTACCCTACATATAGACTGTTACAGTTAGCTGTACCCTACATATAGACTGTTACAGTTAGCTGTACCCTACATATAGACTGTTACAGTCAGCTGTACCCTACATATAGACTGTTACAGTTAGCTGTACCCTACATATAGACTGTTACAGTCAGCTGTACCCTACATATAGACTGTTACAGTTAGCTGTACCCTACATATAGACTGTTACAGTCAGCTGTACCCTACATATAGACTGTTACAGTTAGCTGTACCCTACATATAGACTGTTACAGTTAGCTGTACCCTACATATAGACTGTTACAGTCAGCTGTACCCTACATATAGACTGTTACAGTTAGCTGTACCCTACATATAGACTGTTACAGTTAGCTGTACCCTACATATAGACTGTTACAGTCAGCTGTACCCTACATATAGACTGTTACAGTCAGCTGTACCCTACATATAGACTGTTACAGTTAGCTGTACCCTACATATAGACTGTTACAGTTAGCTGTACCCTACATATAGACTGTTACAGTTAGCTGTACCCTACATATAGACTGTTACAGTTAGCTGTACCCTACATATAGACTGTTACAGTTAGCTGTACCCTACATATAGACTGTTACAGTCAGCTGTACCCTACATATAGACTGTTACAGTCAGCTGTACCCTACATATAGACTGTTACAGTTAGCTGTACCCTACATATAGACTGTTACAGTTAGCTGTACCCTACATATAGACTGTTACAGTCAGCTGTACCCTACATATAGACTGTTACAGTTAGCTGTACCCTACATATAGACTGTTACAGTTAGCTGTACCCTACATATAGACTGTTATAGTTAGCTGCACCCTACATATAGACTGTTACAGTTAGCTGTACCCTACATATAGACTGTTACAGTCAGCTGTACCCTACATATAGACTGTTACAGTCAGCTGTACCCTACATATAGACTGTTACAGTTAGAATTGTACCCTACATATAGACTGTTACAGTTAGCTGTACCCTACATACACACTGTTAGTCAGCTGTACCCTACATATAGACTGTTACAGTTAGCTGTACCCTACATATAGACTGTTACAGTTAGCTGTACCCTACATATAGACTGTTAGTCAGCTGTACCCTACATATAGACTGTTACAGTCAGCTGTACCCTACATATAGACTGTTACAGTTAGCTGTACCCTACATATAGACTGTTAGTCAGCTGTACCCTACATATAGACTGTTAGTCAGCTGTAACCTACATATAGACTGTTACAGTTAGCTGTACCCTACATATAGACTGTTACAGTCAGCTGTACCCTACATATAGACTGTTACAGTCAGCTGTACCCTACATATAGACTGTTACAGTTAGCTGTACCCTACATATAGACTGTTACAGTTAGCTGTACCCTACATATAGACTGTTACAGTCAGCTGTACCCTACATATAGACTGTTACAGTCAGCTGTAACCTACATATAGACTGTTACAGTTAGCTGTACCCTACATATAGACTGTTACAGTTAGCTGTACCCTACATATAGACTGTTACAGTTAGCTGTACCCTACATATAGACTGTTACAGTTAGCTGTACCCTACATATAGACTGTTACAGTCAGCTGTACCCTACATATAGACTGTTACAGTTAGCTGTACCCTACATATAGACTGTTACAGTTAGCTGTACCCTACATATAGACTGTTACAGTCAGCTGTACCCTACATATAGACTGTTACAGTCAGCTGTAACCTACATATAGACTGTTACAGTTAGCTGTACCCTACATATAGACTGTTACAGTTAGCTGTACCCTACATATAGACTGTTACAGTCAGCTGTACCCTACATATAGACTGTTACAGTTAGCTGTACCCTACATATAGACTGTTACAGTTAGCTGTACCCTACATATAGACTGTTACAGTCAGCTGTACCCTACATATAGACTGTTAGTCAGCTGTACCCTACATATAGACTGTTACAGTTAGCTGTACCCTACATATAGACTGTTACAGTTAGCTGTACCCTACATATAGACTGTTACAGTTAGCTGTACCCTACATATAGACTGTTACAGTTAGCTGTACCCTACATATAGACTGTTACAGTTAGCTGTACCCTACATATAGACTGTTACAGTTAGCTGTACCCTACATATAGACTGTTACAGTTAGCTGTACCTACATATAGACTGTTACAGTCAGCTGTACCCTACATATAGACTGTTACAGTTAGCTGTACCCTACATATAGACTGTTACAGTCAGCTGTACCCTACATATAGACTGTTACAGTTAGCTGTACCCTACATATAGACTGTTACAGTTAGCTGTACCCTACATATAGACTGTTACAGTCAGCTGTACCCTACATATAGACTGTTACAGTTAGCTGTACCCTACATATAGACTGTTACAGTTAGCTGTACCCTACATATAGACTGTTACAGTCAGCTGTACCCTACATATAGACTGTTACAGTCAGCTGTACCCTACATATAGACTGTTACAGTCAGCTGTACCCTACATATAGACTGTTACAGTCAGATGTACCCTACATATAGACTGTTACAGTCAGCTGTACCCTACATATAGACTGTTACAGTTAGCTGTACCCTACATATAGACTGTTGGTCAGCTGTGCCCTACATATAGACTGTTAGTCAGCTGTACCCTACATATAGACTGTTACAGTCAGCTGTACCCTACATATAGACTGTTACAGTTAGCTGTACCCTACATATAGACTGTTAGTCAGCTGTACCCTACATATAGACTGTTACAGTTAGCTGTACCCTACATATAGACTGTTACAGTTAGCTGTACCCTACATATAGACTGTTAGTCAGCTGTACCCTACATATAGACTGTTAGTCAGCTGTAACCTACATATAGACTGTTACAGTTAGCTGTACCCTACATATAGACTGTTACAGTTAGCTGTACCCTACATATAGACTGTTACAGTTAGCTGTACCCTACATATAAACTGTTATAGTCAGCTGTACCCTACATATAGACTGTTAGTCAGCTGTAACCTACATATAGACTGTTACAGTTAGCTGTACCCTACATATAGACTGTTACAGTTAGCTGTACCCTACATATAGACTGTTACAGTTAGCTGTACCCTACATATAGACTGTTACAGTCAGCTGTACCCTACATATAGACTGTTACAGTTAGCTGTACCCTACATATAGACTGTTAGTCAGCTGTAACCTACATATAGACTGTTACAGTTAGCTGTACCCTACATATAGACTGTTAGTCAGCTGTAACCTACATATAGACTGTTACAGTTAGCTGTACCCTACATATAGACTGTTACAGTTAGCTGTACCCTACATATAGACTGTTACAGTTAGCTGTACCCTACATATAGACTGTTACAGTTAGCTGTACCCTACATATAGACTGTTACAGTTAGTTGTACCCTACATATAGACTGTTACAGTTAGCTGTACCCTACATATAGACTGTTACAGTTAGCTGTACCCTACATATAGACTGTTACAGTCAGCTGTACCCTACATATAGACTGTTACAGTTAGCTGTACCCTACATATAGACTGTTACAGTTAGCTGTACCCTACATATAGACTGTTACAGTCAGCTGTACCCTACATATAGACTGTTAGTCAGCTGTAACCTACATATAGACTGTTACAGTTAGCTGTACCCTACATATAGACTGTTACAGTTAGCTGTACCCTACATATAGACTGTTACAGTCAGCTGTACTGTAACTACATATAGACTGTTACAGTCAGCTGTACCCTACATATAGACTGTTACAGTCAGCTGTACCCTACATATAGACTGTTACAGTCAGCTGTACCCTACATATAGACTGTTACAGTTAGCTGTACCCTACATATAGACTGTTACAGTCAGCTGTACCCTACATATAGACTGTTACAGTCAGCTGTACCCTACATATAGACTGTTACAGTCAGCTGTACCCTACATATAGACTGTTACAGTTAGCTGTACCCTACATATAGACTGTTACAGTCAGCTGTACCCTACATATAGACTGTTACAGTCAGCTGTACCCTACATATAGACTGTTACAGTTAGCTGTACCCTACATATAGACTGTTACAGTCAGCTGTACCCTACATATAGACTGTTACAGTCAGCTGTACCCTACATATAGACTGTTACAGTCAGCTGTACCCTACATATAGACTGTTACAGTTAGCTGTACCCTACATATAGACTGTTACAGTTAGCTGTACCCTACATATAGACTGTTACAATTAGCTGTACCCTACATATAGACTGTTACAGTTAGCTGTACCCTACATATAGACTGTTATAGTTAGCTGCACCCTACATATAGACTGTTACAGTTAGCTGTACCCTACATATAGACTGTTACAGTCAGCTGTACCCTACATATAGACTGTTACAGTCAGCTGTACCCTACATATAGACTGTTACAGTTAGCTGTACCCTACATATAGACTGTTACAGTTAGCTGTACCCTACATATAGACTGTTACAGTTAGCTGTACCCTACATATAGACTGTTACAGTTAGCTGTACCCTACATATAGACTGTTACAGTCAGCTGTAACCTACATATAGACTGTTAGTCAGCTGTAACCTACATATAGACTGTTACAGTTAGCTGTACCCTACATATAGACTGTTACAGTTAGCTGTACCCTACATATAGACTGTTAGTCAGCTGTAACCTACATATAGACTGTTAGTCAGCTGTAACCTACATATAGACTGTTACAGTTAGCTGTACCCTACATGTAGACTGTTACAGTCAGCTGTACCCTACATATAGACTGTTACAGTTAGCTGTACCCTACATATAGACTGTTACAGTTACCTGTAACCTACATATAGACTGTTACAGTTAGCTGTACCCTACATATAGACTGTTACAGTTAGCTGTACCCTACATATAGACTGTTACAGTTAGCTGTACCCTACATATAGACTGTTACAGTTAGCTGTACCCTACATATAGACTGTTACAGTTAGCTGTACCCTACATATAGACTGTTACAGTTAGCTGTACCCTACATATAGACTGTTACAGTTAGCTGTACCCTACATATAGACTGTTACAGTTAGCTGTACCCTACATATAGACTGTTACAGTCAGCTGTAACCTACATATAGACTGTTAGTCAGCTGTAACCTACATATAGACTGTTACAGTTAGCTGTACCCTACATATAGACTGTTACAGTTAGCTGTACCCTACATATAGACTGTTAGTCAGCTGTAACCTACATATAGACTGTTAGTCAGCTGTAACCTACATATAGACTGTTACAGTTAGCTGTACCCTACATATAGACTGTTACAGTTAGCTGTACCCTACATATAGACTGTTACAGTTAGCTGTACCCTACATATAGACTGTTACAGTTACCTGTAACCTACATATAGACTGTTACAGTCAGCTGTACCCTACATATAGACTGTTACAGTTACCTGTACCCTACATATAGACTGTTACAGTCAGCGGTACCCTACATGTAGACTGTTACATTTAGAAATGTACCCTACATATAGACTGTTACAGTTAGCTGTACCCTATATATATAGACTGTTACAGTTAGAATTGTACCCTACATATAGACTGTTACAGTTAGCTGTACCCTATATATATAGACTGTTACAGTTAGAATTGTACCCTACATGTAGACTGTTACAGTTAGAATTGTACCCTACACGTAGACTGTTACAGTTAGCTGTACCCTACATATAGACTGTTACAGTTAGCTGTACCCTACATATAGACTGTTACAGTTTGAATTGTACCCTACATATAGACTGTTACAGTTTGAATTGTACCCTACATATAGACTGTTACAGTCAGCTGTACCCTACATATAGACTGTTACAGTTAGCTGTACCCTACATATAGACTGTTACAGTTTGAATTGTACCCTACATATAGACTGTTACAGTCAGCTGTACCCTACATATAGACTGTTACAGTTAGATTTGTACCCTACATGTAGACTGTTACAGTTAGAATTGTACCCTACATATAGACTGTTACAGTTTGAATTGTACCCTACATATAGACTGTTACAGTTTGAATTGTACCCTACATATAGACTGTTACAGTTTGAATTGTACCCTACATATAGACTGTTACAGTCAGCTGTACCCTACATATAGACTGTTACAGTTAGCTGTACCCTACATATAGACTGTTACAGTTTGAATTGTACCCTACATATAGACTGTTACAGTCAGCTGTACCCTACATATAGACTGTTACAGTTAGATTTGTACCCTACATGTAGACTGTTACAGTTAGAATTGTACCCTACATATAGACTGTTACAGTTTGAATTGTACCCTATATATAGACTGCTACAGTTTGAATTGTACCCTACATATAGACTGCTACAGTTAGAATTGTACCCTACATATAGACTGTTACAGTCAGCTGTACCCTACATATAGACTGTTACATTTTGAATTGTACCCTATATATAGACTGTTACAGTTAGAATTGTTTACGGCAGTTAGCTGTACCCTAAATGTAGACTGTTACAGTCTACATGTAAGCATGTGATTCAACCTTGAAATGCTACAACAGACTCACCCCCACGTCCCTCCATCCACCAAATATGCAAGGAAGTAGAGGTTTTGGGCTATGAAAACCATTACGGCTGCTCATTATCATGCTAAACAGTTTGGCTCTAAGCGGTGAGGACCTGGACACACTGCAGAGATCTTAATATGTGCTCCCCTTTGCCTCTTGGCGAAGCATGGCTCTCTACGTCTCTCTGTGTCTCTCAGCGCCTATCTGTGCCTCTCTGTGCCTCTATGTGTCTCTCTGTGTCTCTCTGTGTCTCTCTGTGTCTCTCTGTGTCTCTCTGTGTCGCTCTGTGTCGCTCTGTGTCGCTCTGTGTCTCTCAGTGTTGCTCTGTGTCTCTCAGTGTCGCTCTGTGTCTGACTCTCTGAGCCTCTTTTCCCTCTCTGTGCCTCTCTGTGCCTCTCTGCGTCTCTCTGCGCCTCTCTGTGCCGTTCTGTGTCTCTCAGTGCCTCTCTGTGCCTCTCTATGTCTCTCTGTGCCTCTCTATGTCTCTCTGTGTCGCTCTGTGTCTCTCAGTGTCGCTCTGAGCCTCTGCGCCTCTTTTCCCTCTCTGTGTATCTCTGTGTCTCTCTGTGCCTCTGTGTGCCTCTCTGTGTCTCTCAGTGTCGCGCTGAGCCTCTGCGCCTGTTTTCCCTCTCAATGTATCTCTGTGCCTCTGTGTTACTCTGTGCCTCTCTGTGTCTCTCTGCGTCTCTCTGCATCTCTCTGTCTTTCTGGGTCTCTCTGGGTTGCTCTTTGTGTTGCTCTGTCTCTCTCTGTGTCTCTGTGCCTCTCTGTCGTTCTGTGTCTCTCTGTGCCTCTCCTTGCCTCTCCGTATCTCTCTGTGTCTTTCTGTGCCTCTCTGTGCCTCTCTGTGTTTCTCTGAACCTATCCGTGTTAATTTGTGCCTCTCTGTGTTAATCTGTGTCACTCTGTGTCTCTCTGTGTTGCTATTTGTCTCTCTCTGTCTCTCTAGGCCTCTCTGGGCATCTCAATGTCACGATGTGTCTCTCTGTGTCTCTCTGTGCCTCTATGTGTTAATCTGTGCTTCTCTGTACTTCTCTGTCTCTCTAGGCCTCTCTGGGCATCTCATTGTCACGATGTGTCTCTCTGTGTCTCTATGTGTTAATCTGTGCTTCTCTGTACTTCTCTCTCTCTCTAGGCCTCTCTGGGCATCTCAATGTCACGATGTGTCTCTCTGTGTCTCTCTGTGCCTCTATGTGTTAATCTGTGCTTCTCTGTACTTCTCTGTGCTTCTCTGTGTCTCTCTGTGTCTCTCTGTGTCTCTCTGTGCCTCTATGTGTTAATCTGTGTTGCTATTTGTCTCTCTCTGTCTCTCTAGGCCTCTCTGGGCATCTCAATGTCACGATGTGTCTCTCTGTGCCTCTATGTGTTAATCTGTGACTCTCTGTATCTCTCTGTGTCTCTCTGGGCCTCTCTGTGTTGCTCTCTATCTCTATCCCTGACTTTCTGTATCTCTCTGTGTCTCTCTGTGTTGCTCTCTATCTCTATCCCTGACTCTCTGTATCTCTCTGTGCCTCTCTGGGCCTCTCTGTGCCTCTGGGCCTCTGGGCCTCTTTGTGTCTCTCTGTGTCTCTCTGTGGCTCTCTGTGGCTCTCTGTGTCTCTCTGTGGCTCTCTGTGTCTCTCTGTGTCTCTCTGTGCCTCTCTGTGTCTCTCTGTGTCTCTCTGTGTCTCTCTGGGCCTCTCTGTATATCTCTGTGCATCTCTCTGTACCTCTGGGCCTCTCTGTGTCTTCTGTGTATCTCTCTGTGTCTTTCTGCTAGTGCTCTGAATGGATGAAGCAATGTTATTTAGCATATTTCTTTGTACTCTCTCTGGGCCGGAGTGCTGAGATGAGCACTCTAAAGTGAAAACAGATCTCTCTCTATCAATTCAATTCAAAGGGCTTTATTGGCATTGGTTTACATTGCCAAAACAAGTGAAAAAGGTCAATAAACAATACACACCAAAGTTTCAAAATAATACAGACAAGTCAAATTTTATATTACTGACTAACAGTTTTGTAATGTTGTGCAAATGGTTAAAGTACGAAAGGGAAAATAAATAAACCTAAATATGGGTTGTATTTACAATGGTGTTTGTTCTTCAATAGTTGCCCTTTTCTTGTGGCAACAAGTCACACATATTTCTGCTGTGATGACACACTGTGGTATTTCACCCAGTAGATATGGGAGTTTATCAAAATTGGATTTGTTTTCAAATTCTTTGTGGGTCTGTGTAATCTGAGGGAAATATGTGTCTCTAATATGGTCATACATTTGGCAGGAGGTTAGGAAGTGCAGCTCAGTTTCCACTCAGTTTGCACTCTCTGTTTAGGGCCAAATAGCATTCCAGTTTGCTTTGTCTTTTAGTTAGTTCTTTCCAATGTGTCAAGTAATTATCTTTTTGTTTTCTCATGATTTGGGTGGGTCCAATTGGCTCTGTGGGGTCTGTTTGTGAAGGGAGCCCCAGGACCAGCTGTCTGAGGGGACTCTTCTCCAGGTTCATCTCTCTGTAGGTGATGGCTTTCTTATGGAATAGAATCACTTATTTTTATGTGGTTGTAGAATTTAACTGCTCTTTTCTGGATTTTTATAATTAGCGGGATTCGTCCTAATTCTGCTCTGCATGCATTATTTGGTGCTTTACATTGTACACAGAGGATGTCTGAATTTGGTGTTTGTCCCATTTTGTAGAGGGCAATGGGTTCTATAACTGATTCATGTCTTTTTAGCCAGATCCTCATTGGGATGTTGAATTTTATGATCCTTTTAATGGCATAGAATACCCTTCATTCCTTGTCTCTCAGATCGTTCACAGCCTTGTGGAAGTTACCTGCGGTGTTGATGTTTAGACCGAGGTACAGTGGGGCAAAAAAGTATTTAGTCAGCCACCACTTGTGCAAGTTCTCCCTCTTAAAAAGATGAGAGAGGCCTGTAATTTTCATCATAGGTACACTTCAACTATGACAGACAAAATCAGAAAAAAAATCCATTGTAGGATTTTTAATGAATTTATTTGCACCTAATATACCTAATATAATGTTTACATACCCTACATTATTCACCTCATATGTATACATATATACTGTACTCTATATCATCTACTGCATCTTTATGTAATACATGTATCACTAGCCACTTTAACTATGCCACTTTGTTTACATACTCATCTCATATGTATATACTGTACTCGATACCATCTACTGCATCTTGCCTATGCCGCTCTGTACCATCACTCATTCATATATCTTTATGTACATATTCTTTATCCCCCTACACTTGTGTGTATAAGACAGTAGTTTTGGAATTGTTAGTTAGATTACTTGTTGGTTATTACTGCATTGTCGGAACTAGAAGCACAAGCATTTCGCTACACTCGCATTAACATCTGCTAACCATGTGTATGTGACAAATACAATTTGATTTGATTTGATTTGAAATTATGGTGGAAAATAAGTATTTGGTCAATAACAAAAGTTTATCTCAAGTTTATCTCAATACTTTGTTATATACCCTTTGTTGGCAATGACAGAGGTCAAACGTTTTCTGTAAGTCTTCACAAGGTTTTCATACACTGTTGCTGGTATTTTGGCCCATTCCTTCATGCAGATCTCCTCTAGAGCAGTGATGTTTTGGGGCTGTTACTGGGCAACACAGACTTTCAACTCCCTCCAAAGATTTTCTATGGGGTTGAGATATGGAGACTGGCTAGGCCACTCCAGGACCTTGAAATGCTTCTTACGAAGCCACTCCTTCGTTGCCCGGGTGGTGTGTTTGGGATCATTGTCATGTTGAAAGACCCAGCCACGTTTCATCTTCAATGCCCTTGCTGATGGAAGGAGGTTTTCACTCAAAATCTCACGATACATGGCCCCATTCATTCTTTCCTTTACACGGATCAGTCGTCCTGGTCCCTTTGCAGAAAAACAGCCCCAAAGCATGATGTTTCCACCCCCATGCTTCATAGTAGGTATGGTGTTCTTTGGATGCAACTCAGCATTCTTTGTCCTCCAAACACGACGAGTTGAGTTTTTACCAAAAAGTTATATTTTGGTTTCATCTGACCATATGACATTCTCCCAATCTTCTTCTGGATCATCCAAATGCTCTCTAGCAAACTTCAGACGGGCCTGGACATGTACTGGCTTAAGCAGGGGGACACGTCTGGCACTGCAGGATTTGAGTCCCTGACGGCGTAGTGTGTTACTGATGGTAAGCTTTGTTACTTTGGTCCCAGCTCTCTGCAGGTCATTCACTAGGTCCCCCCGTATATGGTTCTGGGATCTTTGCTCACCGTTATTGTGATCATTTTGACCCCACGGGGTGAGATCTTGCGTGGAGCCCCAGATCGAGGGAGATTATCAGTGGTCTTGTATGTCTTCCATTTCCTAATAATTGCTCCCACAGTTGATTTCTTCAAACCAAGCTGCTTACCTATTGCAGATTCAGTCTTCCCAGCCTGGTGCAGGTCTACAATTTTGTTTCTGGTGTCCTTTGACAGCTCTTTGGTCTTGGCCATAGTGGAGTTTGGAGTGTGACTGTTTGAGGTTGTGGACAAGTGTCTTTTATACTGATAACAAGTTCAAACAGGTGCCATTACAGGTAACGAGTGGAGGACAGAGGAGCCTCTTAAAGAAGAAGTTACAGGTCTGTGAGAGCCAGAAATCTTGCTTGTTTGTAGGTGACCAAATACTTATTTTCCACCATAATTTGCAAATAAATTCATTAAAAATCCTACAATGTGATTTTCTGGATTTTTTTCTTCTAATTTTGTCTGTCATAGTTGAAGTGTACCTATGATGAAAATACAGGCCTCTGTCATATTTTTAAGGGGGAGAACTTGCAGAATTGGTGGCTGACTAAATACTTTTTTGCCCCACTGTACACTGTGTGCTCTAGGGTAACGGTGTCTAGATGGAATTTCTATTTGTGGTCCTGGCAACTGGACCTTTTTTGGAACACCATTATTTTTGTCTTACTGAGATTTACTGTCAGGGCCCAGGACTGACAGAATCTGTGCAGAAGATCTAGATGCTGCTGTAGGCCCTCCTTGGTTGGAGACAGAAGCATCACATCCTCAGCAAACAGTAGGCCTTTGATTTCAGATTCTAGTAGGGTGAGGCCAGGTGCTGCAGACTGTTCTAGTGCCCTTGCCAAGTTTGTGTAAATGGATTTGACACAACACCGCTTTCAATAAATTTATATAGCAGACTGTTATGCCAAATTGAGTCAAAAGCTTTTTTGAAATCAACAAAGCATAAAAAACTTTGCTTTTGTTTTGGCGATAGAAACTAGGACCAATCCTATGGAAACTTTGCTTCTCTCCCCCGCTCTCTCTCCCTCCCCCTCTCTCTCTCCCTCCCCCTCTCTCTCTCACCCTCTCTCTCTCTCCCCTCTCTCACCCTCTTTCTCTCTCTCCCTCTCTCTCTCCCCCCTCTCTCTCTCCCCCTCTCTCTCTCTCACCCTCTCTCTTTCACCCTCTTTCTCTCTCTTACCCTCTCTCTCTCTCCCCCTCTCTCTCTCTCTCACCCTCTCTCTTTCACCCTCTATTCTCTCTTTGCAATTATTCTTTGTTCTCCTTTCCCAACCTTTTCTCCCTCTCTCACCTCTGTCAGTTTTTGTAGCTGCCTCTTCTTTCTTTCTTTCTTTCTTTCTTTCTTTCTTTCTTTCTTTCTTTCTCTCCCTCCCTCGTTCTCTCTCTCTCCCTCTCTTCATGAGGTCCATGTCTAGTTATTAAGCTGAAGTCAGAGTAAGGATGGGCCCATCCATTAACCCTGAGCACCGCTGGGCCTCGGAACTCCTGCTGTACACCCCCCGATGGAAGACATCACCTGCATTACCAGGGTCACCGCCACACACACACACACACACACACACACACACAC
Organism: Oncorhynchus nerka; assembly: GCF_034236695.1. Classification (NCBI taxonomy): domain Eukaryota; kingdom Metazoa; phylum Chordata; class Actinopteri; order Salmoniformes; family Salmonidae; genus Oncorhynchus; species Oncorhynchus nerka. The sequence continues at coordinate 85,397,392 of NC_088419.1, read as the reverse complement.
ACACACACACACACACACACACACACACACACACACACACACACACAGCTTGAAGTCAGGAAACAGCTGGAGGTCAGGAATCATGAACATCAGGAAAAAGAGAGAGCAGAGTGTTTAGAGACAGAGAGACAGGGGATGAGTGTTGTGAAGAAGAAACAGGCCTGTTTTAAAGGTTGACCACCTTTTAGGGTGGGGGAGGAGGGGTTCAACTTTGTTTTTAGTAGGATATTTATGTAGCTTTGCCTGGGCTGCCAAACCACGCCGCAGCAAGCAGGCAACGCATCAAGGATTCAGACACATGAAAAATGGATGGGTTGAAAAAAGGGTTGCTCTATTCTAAGATGGAGATAAGAGGGCTCCGATGTGCCCTGCTCTATTCTAAGACGGAGATAAGAGGGCTCCGAGGTGCCCTGCTCTATTCTAAGACGGAGATAAGAGGGCTCCGAGGTGCCCTGCTCTATTCTAAGACGGAGATAAGAAGGCTCCGAGGTGCCCTGCTCTATTCTAAGACGGAGATAATTGGGCTCCGAGGTGCCCTGCTCTATTCTAAGATGGAGATAAGAGGGCTCTGAGGTGCCCTGCTCTATTCTAAGACGGAGATAAGAGGGCTCCGAGGTGCCCTGCTCTATTATAAGACGGAGATAATTGGGCTCCGAGGTGCCCTGCTCTATTCTAAGATGGAGAAAAGAGGGCTCCGAGGTGCCTTGCTCTATTCTAAGACGGAGATAAGAGAGCTCCGAGGTGCCCTGCTCTATTCTAAGACGGAGATAAGAGGGCTCCGAGGTGCCCTGCTCTATTCTAAGACGGAGATAAGAGGGCTCCGAGGTGCCCTGCTCTATTCTAAGACGGAGATAAGAGGGCTCCGAGGTGCCCTGCTCTATTCTAAGACGGAGATAAAGAGGGCTCCGAGGTGCCCTGCTCTGCCCTTCTAAAATGGAGATAATTGGGCTCCGAGGTGCCCTGCTCTATTCTAAGATGGAGATAAGAGGGCTCTGAGGTGCCCTGCTCTATTCTAAGAAGGAGATAAGAGGGCTCCGAGGTGCCCTGCTCTATTCTAAGACGGAGATAAGAGGGCTCCGAGGTGCCCTGCTCTATTCTAAGACGGAGATAAGAGGGCTCCGAGGTGCCCTGTTCTATTCTAAAACGGAGATAATTGGGCTCCGAGGTGCCTTGCTCTATTCTAAGACGGAGATAAGAGGGCTCTGAGGTGCCCTGCTCTATTCTAAGACGGAGATAAGAGAGCTCCGAGGTGCCTTGCTCTATTCTAAGACGGAGATAAGAGGGCTCCGAGGTGCCCTGCTCTATTCTAAGACGGAGATAAGAGGGCTCCGAGGTGCCCTGCTCTATTCTAAGACGGAGATAAGAGAGCTCCGAGGTGCCCTGCTCTATTCTAAGACGGAGATAAGAGGGCTCCGAGGTGCCCTGCTCTATTCTAAGATGGAGATAAGAGGGCTCCGAGGTGCCCTGCTCTATTCTAAGACGGAGAAAAGAGGGCTCCGAGGTGCCTTGCTCTATTCTAAGACGGAGATAAAAGAGGGCTCCGAGGAGCCTTGCTCTATTCTAAGACGGAGATAAGAGGGCTCCAAGGTGCCCTGCTCTACTCTAAGACGTAGATAAGAGATTCTTCAGTAAAAAGGTGTGTCAGTGACCAGCACTGCTTTCCCATGCATTTAACCCAACCCCTCTGAATCAGAGAGGTGCGGGGGGCTCCCTTAATCGACATCCCCATCATCGGCGCTCAGGGAACAGTGGGTTAACTACCATGCTCAGGGTCAGAACGACAGATTTTTAGCTTGTCAGCTCGGTAAATAGCTTGGCCTTCTACAGTATTGTCCTGTGGGAGCAGAGGGCTGGGATAGTCTCACTTTGATTCTGGGAGGAAGGGTAGTGATAGATAATGTATCTGTATTCAGACAGTGGTGAACTACCAAACTGCCTAGCATCCAGAGGAATAGATCTCCTCTGAGATGTCTTAGAGCTCAGCATGGCTTTTCCCCTGTTCCACCAAGCCTCACACACACATCCATCCAGTAATAATCAATAACCTTTCTTCATGAAAACCCTCACTGTGGTAACCGTCTCCGCGGATCCAGACCTTTTGTCGTCAAGTGAGCTGTTTAATTCCTTCGTTGCCCAGAGGGCCCAGGTCTAATAATCAAGCCTGTTAGAGATACCTGGGGACAGGAGAACACTTCTCCTCCTTCTGTCTCCCTCGCTCCTCCCATCCATCTCATCCTGCTTTAAGTCTGTTACGGAGAGGGCACATGCACACACAATGCTATAGAAACCAGGACCAATGCTATGGAAACCAGGACCAATGCTATAGAAACCAGAACCAATGCTATATAAACCAAGACTAATGCTATAGAATCCCAAGACCAATGCTATAGAAACCAAGACCAATGCTATAGAAACCAAGACCAATGCTATAGAAACCAGGACCAATGCTGTAGAAACCAAGACCAATGCTATAGAAAGCAGAACCAACTATATGGAAACCAAGACCAATGCTGTAGAAACCAAGACCAATGCTATAGAAAGCAGGACCAACTCTATGGAAACCAAGACCAATGCTATAGAATCCAGGACCAATGCTGCAGAAACCAAGTCCAATGCTATAGAAAGCAGGACCAACTCTATGGAAACCAAGACCAATGCTATAGAAACCAGGACCAATGCTGTAGAAACCAAGACCAATGCTATAGAAAGCAGGACCAACTCTATGGAAACCAAGACCAATGCTATAGAATCCAGGACCAATGCTGTAGAAACCAAGTCCAATGCTATAGAAAGCAGGACCAACTCTATGGAAACCAAGACCAATGCTATAGAAACCAGGACCAATGCTATAGAAAGCAGGACCAACTCTATGGAAACCAAGACCAATGCTATAGAAACCAGGACCAATGCTGTAGAAACCAAGACCAATGCTATAGAAAGCAGGACCAACTCTATGGAAACCAAGACCAATGCTATAGAAAGCAGGACCAACTCTATGGAAACCAAGACCAATGCTATAGAAACCAGGACCAATGCTGTAGAAACCAAGACCAATGCTATAGAAAGCAGGACCAACTCTATGGAAACCAGGACCAATGCTATAGAAACCAGGACCAATGCTATAGAAAGCAGGACCAACTCTATGGAAACCAAGACCAATGCTGTAGAAACCAAGACCAATGCTATAGAAAGCAGGACCAACTCTATGGAAACCAAGACCAATGCTATAGAAACCAGGACCAATGCTGTAGAAACCAAGACCAATGCTATAGAAAGCAGGACCAACTCTATGGAAACCAAGACCAATGCTGTAGAAACCAAGTCCAATGCTATAGAAAGCAGGACCAACTCTATGGAAACCAAGACCAATGCTATAGAAACCAGGACCAATGCTGTAGAAACCAAGACCAATGCTATAGAAAACAGGACTAACTCTATGGAAACCAGGACCAATGCTGTAGAAACCAGGACCAATTATGTAGAAACCAGGACTGCAGTGAAGTCATGTTGCCGAGATCAGAGAGAGAGAGTCACTGTCTGTCTATCAGTAGCATTCATTTTCAGCCTATTACTGTACATCTGACTGTGTGTGCACGTCTCTATGTTTGTGCATGCCAGATTATGTACATCTGACTATGTGTGTGCACGTGTGCTTTATGTGTATTTAAAGAGGAACAGTTTCTGTGTGTGTATGTGTATGTATAAAAAAAAGTTATGTTTTATTGTCACACCAGACAGGGTGAAATGTGTTGTTTTACAGGGTTTGTGTGGGGGTGTGTGTGTTTTTATGCATGTATGCTTGCGTGCGTTTTTGTGTTTGTGTGTTTGCGTGTATGTGTTAGGAGGTGTCTGTTTGTGTGTTTGTGTGTGGGTGTTTAGAGGTGTGTGTGTGTGTTTGTTAATGCGAGTTTGACTGTTTGTGTGCCAGTGTAAGATCCACTCATCCAGCATGGTGATTCAGAGCCTAGAGTATCCTAAGCATCCTAAGCAGCCAGCCTGCTGTTCCAGTGCCCCAGCCCGGCTTATGTAAAAGCAGAAGGGAGCTTTAGAGTGAAATTGAGAACATATAACACATGCATAGGCATACAGCAACTTATCTGAGAGGAGAGAGAGGGAAGAACAGAGAGAGCAGAGAGGGGTAGAGCAAAGAGGGGGAGAGGGGGAAAAGAGAGAGCAGAGAGGGGAGAGCAAAGGGGGGAAGAGAGAGCAGAGAGGGGGAGAGCAAAGGGGGGGGGAAGAGGGGGAGAGCAAAGAGGGAGAGCAGAGAGGGGGAGAGGGGGAGAGCAAAGAGGGAGAGCAGAGAGGGGAGAGCAGAGAGGGGAGAGCAAAGAGGGGGAGAGCAAAGAGGGAGAGCAGAGAGGGGGAGAGGGGAGAGGGGGAGAGAGGGAGGAAAGAGGGGGAGAGAGGGGGAAGAGGGGGAGAGAGGGAGGAAAGAGGGGGAGAGAGAGGGGGAAGAGGGGGAAAGAGGGAGAGAGAGGGGGAAGAGGGGTAAAGAGTGAGAGAGAGGGTGAAAAGAGGGGGAGAGAGGGGTGAAAAGAGGGGGGAGAGAGAGGGGTGAAAAGAGGGGGAGAGGGAGAGAGAGGGATGAAAGAGGGGGAGAGAGGGGGAAGAGAGGGGGAAGAGGGAGAAAGAGAGAAGACATGGAGGAGATAAAGTGAAGCAGGTACAGGTCAGGGAAATGAGGAAAAGAGAGAAATGAGAGCTAGAGAAAAGAAAGTGGAAAAGGACAGGAAGTGTAGGCAGGAGAGGGAGAGGACGACAAATAAAGCATTAGTAAAAGAAAGAGAGTGAGAGAGAGAGAGAGAGAGAGAGAGAGGGAGCAAGAGACAGAGGGAGCGAGAGAAATAGAGAGAGCGAGAGCGTTTGCGGGTGTGTGTGTGTGTGTGTGTGTGTGTGTGGGGCTCCAGATAATAGTAGAGTAGAGGTAATGGTCTACTCTCCCAACGGGGTGCTTGTTTGGCCTTCTTCACAACCACATGCACCATGTTGTTTAAAACACACAAAAAATCACCTAATGTGCTCTCCTTTCTCTTCCCTCGCCCTCTCTCTCCTCTCATTCCACTCTCATCCTCCCTCCTCACCCTTAGCTTCTGGGCTTCCCAGACTACTCAACCATTGCCCTTAGAGTCTGGGCTTCCCAGACTACTCAACCATTGCCCTTAGCTTCTGGGCTTCCCAGACTACTCAACCATTGCCCTTAGCTTCTGGGCTTCCCAGACTACTCAACCATTGCTATGTCTGATAGTTTCGAGGTGGCAAAGACCTCATTCACTGATAACCTACAGAATGGAATACTCCTCAGATCCACTGTCCCCTGATTAGGAAGAGGAATGAGAGAGCTAGACAATGGAGGAAGGGAGCACAGGGAGAACATTGGCCCAGTTACAACAAAACAAATAGTGAGTCAAGTAAAAAGAGGTACGGTAATGACCACTGCGCGTGTTGAGTGTTTTGAATCTGATGGGAAATGCTACATACTGTATCTATCCCTTATGGCCAACCTGTTACGAACACAGATTGTGTTACTGTATGCGTCATTCAAGGTTAGCGTTGGATGGAGTGGGATTCAGTGGGTTCACTCGAGTCACTGGTAAACTTACTGAAAGGTCATTGGGTCGATGACCCATTGGATCATAGGAAGCTAAGACGATTTGAGCCACACATCAGTCCGCAATTCAAATCATAAATGACAATCCCCTTTGTATAATGCACACACACACACACACGCACACGCACACACGCAAGCACACACACAAACACACACGGACGCACAGACACACACACACACACACAGACACACTCATGAACTATTATTAAATGTTAATACCCTGGGCTTGTAGAAGGGGTGAAGGGACGGATGGAGGTATGGAGGGAGGGATGGAGGTATGGAGGGAGGGATGGATGTATGGAGGGAGGGATGGATGGATGTATAGAGGGATGGAGGGGGGAGGGATGGAGGTATGGAGGGAGGGATGGAGGTATGGAGGTATGGAGGGAGGCATGGAGGGAGGGATGGAGGTATGGAGGGAGTGATGGAGGTATGGAGGGAGGGATGGAGGTATGGAGGTATGGAGGGAGGCATGGAGGGAGGGATGGAGGTATGGAGGTATGGAGGGAGGGATGGAGGTATGGAGGGAGGGATGGAGGTATGGAGGGGGAGTGATGGAGGTATCGAGGGAGGGATGGAGGTATGGAGGGAGTGATGGAGGTATGGAGGGGGAGTGATGGAGGTATGGAGGGAGGGATGGAGGGATAGAGGTATGGAAGGGGGATGGAGGTATGGAGGGAGGGATGGAGGTATGGAGGGAGGGATGGAGGTATGGAGGGAGGGATGGAGGTATGAGGTATGGAGGGAGGGATGGAGGTATGGAGGGAGGGATGGAGGTATGGAGGGAGGGATGGAGGTATGGAGGGAGGGATAGAGGTATGGAAGGGGGGATGGAGGTATGGAGGGAGGGATGGAGGTATGGAGGGAGGGATGGAGGTATGGAGGGAGGGATGGAGGTATGAGGTATGGAGGGGGAGTGATGGAGGGGGAGTGATGGAGGTATGGAGGGAGGGATGGAGGTATGGAGGGAGGGATGGAGGTATGGAGGGAGGGATGGAGGTATGGAGGGAGTGATGGAGGTATCGAGGGAGGGATGGAGGTATGGAGGGAGGGATGGAGGTATGGAGGGGGAGTGATGGAGGTATGGAGGGAGGGATAGAGGTATGGAAGGGGGATGGAGGTATGGAGGGAGGGATGGAGGTATGGAGGGAGGGATGGAGGTATGAGGTATGGAGGGAGGGATGGAGGTAGGGATGGAGGTATGGAGGGAGTAATGGAGGTATGGAGGGAGGGATGGAGGTATGGAGGGAGGGATGGAGGTATGGAGGGAGGGATGGAGGTATGGAGGGAGGGATAGAGGTATGGAAGGGGGATAGAGGTATGGAGGGAGGGATGGAGGTATGGAGGGAGAGATGGAGGTATGAGGTATGAAGAGAGGGATGGAGGTATGGAGGGAGGGATGGAGGTATGAGGTATGGAGGGAGGGATGGAGGTATGGAGGGGGAGTGATGGAGGTATGGAGGGAGGGATAGAGGTATGGAAGGGGGATGGAGGTATGGAGGGAGGGATGGAGGTATGGAGGGAGGGATGGAGGTATGAGGTATGGAGGGAGGGATGGAGGTAGGGATGGAGGTATGGAGGAGTAATGGAGGTATGGAGGGAGGGATGGAGGTATGGAGGGAGGGATGGAGGTATGGAGGGAGGGATGGAGGTATGGAGGGAGGGATAGAGGTATGGAAGGGGGATGGAGGTATGGAGGGAGGGATGGAGGTATGGAGGGAGAGATGGAGGTATGAGGTATGGAGAGAGGGATGGAGGTATGGAGGGAGGGATGGAGGTATGAGGTATGGAGGGAGGGATGGAGGTATGGAGGGAGGGATGGAGGTATGGAGGGAGGGATAGAGGTATGGAAGGGGGATGGAGGTATGGAGGGAGGGATGGAGGTATGGAGGGAGGGATGGAGGTATGAGGTATGGAGGAGGGATGGAGGTATGGAGGGATGGAGGTATGGAGGGAGGGATGGAGGTATGGAGGGAGTGATGGAGGTATGGAGGGAGAGATGGAGGTATGAGGTATGGAGAGAGGAGGGGGGAGGGATGGAGGTATGAGGTATGGAGGGAGGGATGGAGGTATGGAGGGAGGGATGGAGGTATGGAGGGAGGGGAGGGAGGGATAGAGGTATGGAAGGGGGATGGAGGTATGGAGGGAGGGATGGAGGTATGGAGGGAGGGATGGAGGTATGAGGTATGGAGGGAGGGATGGAGGTATGGAGGGAGGGATGGAGGTAGGGATGGAGGGGGAATGGAGGTATGGAGGGAGGGATGGAGGTATGGAGGGAGGGATGGAGGGGGATGGAGGCATGGAGGGAGGGATGGAGAAATGGATGGATGGGTGGATAGAGGGATGGTTATTGGAGGAAGGAATGGGGAGGGATGGATGTATGGAGGGATGGATAAATGGATGGATAAATGGAGCTATGAAGGGATGGATGGAGCTATGGAGCTATGGAGGGATGGATGGATGGAGTGATGGAGGGATTGATGGATGTATAGAGGGATGGAGGGATGGATGGATGGAGTGATGGAGGGAGTGATGGATGTATAGAGGGATGGAGGGATAGAGGGATGGATGTATAGAGGGATGGATGGATGGAGGGAGGGAGTGATGGATGTATAGAGGGATGGAGGGATAGAGGGATGGATGTATAGAGGGATGGATGGATGGAGGGAGGGAGTGATGGATGTATAGAGGGATGGAGGGGGGATGGATGTATAGAGGGATGGAGGGATGGATGGATGGAGGGAGGGAGTGATGGATGTATAGAGGGATGGAGGGATGGATGGATGGATGGAGGGAGTGATGGATGGATGTATAGAGGGATGGAGGGAGGGATGGATGGATGTATAGAGGGATGGAGGGATTGAGGGAGGTATAGAGGGATGGATGGAGTGATGGATGGATGGATGGAGGGAATGATGGATGGATGTATAGAGGGATGGAGGGATAGAGGGAGGTATAGAGGGATGGATGGATGGATGGAGGGAGTGATGGATGGATGGATGTATAGAGGGATGGAGGGATGGATGGAGGGAGTGATGGATGGATGTATAGAGGGATGGAGGGAGGTATAGAGGGATGGAAGGAGTGATGGATGTATAGAGGGATGGAGGGACGGATGGAGGTATGGAGGGAGGGATGGAGGTATGGAGGGAGGGATAGAGGTATGGAAGGGGGATGGAGGTATGGAGGGAGGTATGGAGGGAGGGATGGAGGTATGGAGGGAGGGATGGAGGTATGAGGTATGGAGGGAGGGAGGGATGGAGGTATGGAGGGGGAGTGATGGAGGGAGGGATGGAGGTATGGAGGTATGGAGGGAGGCATGGAGGGAGGGATGGAGGTATGGAGGGAGTGATGGAGGTATCGAGGGAGGGATGGAGGTATGGAGGGAGTGATGGAGGTATGGAGGGGGGGGATGGAGGTATGAGGTGTGGAGGGAGGGATGGAGGTATGGATGGATGGAGGTATGGAGGGAGGGATGGAGGTATGGAGGGAGTGATGGAGGTATGGAGGGAGGGATGGAGGTATGGAGGGAGGGATGGAGGTATGGAGAGGGATGGAGGTATGGAGGGAGGGATGGAGGTATGGAGGGAGGGATAGAGGTATGGAAGGGGGATGGAGGTATGGAGGGAGGGATGGAGGTATGTAGGGAGGGATGGAGGTATGAGGTATGGAGGGAGGGATGGAGGTATGGAGGGAGGGATGGAGGTAGGGATGGAGGGTGGATGTAGGTATGGAGGGAGGGATGGAGGTATGGAGGGAGGGATGGGTGGAGGTATGGAGGGGGATGGAGGGATTGAGGGAGGGATGGAGAAATGGATGGATGGGTGGATAGAGGGATGGTTGTTGGAGGAAGGAATGGGGGAGGGATGGATGGATATATAGTGGGACGGAGGGATGGATAGAGGGATGGATAAATGGAGCTATGAAGGGATGGATGGAGCTATGGAGCTATGGAGGGATGTATGGATGGAGTGATGGAGGGATTGATGGATGTATAGAGGGATGGAGGGATGGATGGAGTGATGGATGTATAGAGGGATGGAGGGATAGAGGGATGGATGTATAGAGGGATGGATGGATGGAGGGATTGAGTGATGGATGTATAGAGGGATGGAGGTATAGAGGGATGGATGTATAGAGGGATGGATGGATGGAGGGAGGGAGTGGTGGATGTATAGAGGGATGGAGGGGGGATGGATGTATAGGGGGATGGAGGGATGGATGGATGGATGGATGGAGTGATGGATGTATAGAGGGATGGAGGGATGGATGGATGGAGGGAGTGATGGATGGATGTATAGAGGGATGGAGGGAGGGAGGGGTGGATGGATGTATAGAGGGATGGAGGGATTGAGGGAGGTATAGAGGGATGGATGGAGTGATGGATGGATGGATGGATGGAGGGAATGATGGATGGATGTATAGAGGGATGGAGGGATAGAGGGAGGTATAGAGGGATGGATGGATGGATGGAGGGAGTGATGGATGGATGAATGGAGGGATGGATGGATTTATGTATAGAGGGATAGAGGGAGTTATGGATGTATAGAGGGACGGAGTGATGGATGTATAGAGGGATGGAGGGAGGTATAGAGGGTTGGAAGGAGTGATGGATGTATAGAGGGATGGATGGATGGAGGGACAGAGTGATGGATGTATAGAGAGATGGATGGATTTATGTATAGAGGGATAGAGGGAGGAATAGAGGGATGGAGGGAGTTATGGATGTATAGAGGGACAGAGTGATGGATGTATAGGAGATGGAGGGAGGGATGGATGGATGGAGGGAGTGATGGATGTATAGAAGGATGGAGGGATGGAGGGAGGGAGTGATGGATATATAGATGGATGGAGGTATAGAGGGATGGATGGATGGATGGATGGGGGATGGATGTATAGAGGGACGGAGGGATGGAGGGAGGTATAGAGGGATGGATGGGATGGAGGGATGGATCTATAGAGGGATGGAGGGATGGAGGGACGGAGGGATGGAGGGAGGTATAGATGGATGGATGTATAGAGGGAGGGAGGGATGGAGGGATGGATCTATAGAGGGACGGAGGGATGGAGGGATGGAGGGATGGATGGAGGTATAGAGGGATGGATGGAGGTATAGAGGGATGGAGGGAGGTATAGAGGGATGGATGGAGGTATAGAGGGAGGTATAGAGGATGGAGGGAGGTATAGAGGGATGGATGGAGGTATAGAGGGATGGAGGGAGGTATAGAGGGATGGATGGAGGTATAGAGGGATGGAGGGAGGTATAGAGGGACGGAGGGATGGAGGGAGGTATAGAGGGATGGATGGGATGGAGGGATGGATCTATAGAGGGATGGAGGGATGGAGGGATGGAGGGAGGTATAGATGGATGGATGTATAGAGGGAGGGAGGAATGCATCTATAGAGGGATGGAGGGATGGAGGGATGGATGGAGGTATAGAGGGATGGATGGAGGTATAGAGGGATGGATGGAGGTATAGAGGGATGGAGGGAGGTATAGAGGGATGGATGGAGGTATAGAGGGAGGTATAGAGGGATGGAGGGAGGTATAGAGGGATGGATGGAGGTATAGAGGGATGGAGGGAGGTATAGAGGGATGGATGGAGGTATAGAGTGATGGATGGAGGTATAGAGGGATGGAGGGAGGTATAGAGGGATGGAGGGAGGTATAGAGGGATGGATGGGGGTATAGAGGGATGGATGGAGGTATAGAGGGATGGAGGGAGGTATAGAGGGATGGATGGAGGTATAGTGGTATAGAGGGAGGTATAGAGGGATGGATGGATGGAGGGAGGGAGTGATGGATGTATAGAGGGATGGAGGGGGGATGGATGTATAGAGGGATGGATGGATGGATGGATGGAGGGAGGGAGGGAGGGAGGGAGTGATGGATGTATAGAGGGATGGAGGTATAGAGGGATGGATGGAGGTATAGAGGGATGGAGGGAGTTAATAACATATATTCATCTGCACAGGGAGCTCATGTGCCAAGGCTAGAATAAAATCCAGAGCCAGAGTGGAACGGAAAGAGCAGATAGTAGTATATAATTGACTTTACCTGCTAACAGCCATTTGCGTGGAAAGACACACACATGCAGTGCATTCGGAAAGTATTGAGACCCCTAGACATTTTCCACATGTTGTTACGTTACAGCCTTATTCTAAAATGGATCTAAAACAAATCTCATCAATCTACACGCAATAGCCCATAACGACAAAGCAAAAACAGGTTTACAGACATTTTTTTAAATAACACATTATTTACATAAGTATTCAGACCCTTTACTCAGTACTTGAAGCCCCTTGGGCAGTGATTACAACCTCGAGTCTTTTTGGGTACGACGCTACAAGCTTGGCCCACCTGTATTTGGGGAGTTTCTCCAATTCTCCCATTCTTCTCTGCAGATCCTCTCAAGCTCTGTAAGGTTTGGTGGGGAGCATTGCTGCACAGCTATTTTCAGGTCTCTCCAGAGATGTTTGATCGGGTTCAAGACCCGCTCTGGCTGGGCCACTCAAGGACATTCAGAGACTTGTCCCGAAGCCACTCCTGCTTTGTTTTGGCTGTGTGCTTAGGGTCGTTGTCCTGTTGGAAGGTGAACATTCGCCCCAGTCTGAGATCCTGGGCGCTGTGGAGCAGGTTTTCATCAAGGATCTCTCTGTACTTTGCTTCGTTTATCGTTCCCTCGATACTAACTAGTCTCCCAGTCCCTGCTGCTGAAAAACATTCCCACAGAGTGATGCCTCTACCACAATGCGTCACTGTAGGGATGGTGCCAGGTTTCCTCCAGATGTGATGCTTGGCATTCAGGCCAAATAGTTCAATATTGGTTTCATCAGATCAAACAATCTTGCACCAGACAATCTTGTATCTTTAGGTACCTTTTGGCAAACTCCAAGCTGGCTGTCATGGGTCTTTTACTGAGTAGTGGCTTCCGTCTGGCCACTCTACCATAAAGGCCTGATTGGTGGAGTGCTGCAGAGATGGTTGTCCTTCTGGAAGGTTCTCCCATGTCCACAGATGAACTCTGGAGCTTTGTCAGAGTGACCATTAGGTTATTAGTCACCTACCTGACCAAGGACCTTCTCCGTCGATTTCTCAGTTTGGCTGGAAGGCCAGCTCTAGGAAGAGTCTTGGTGGTTCCAAACATTTAACATTTTTACATTTACATTTAAGTCATTTAGCAGACGCTCTTATCCAGAGCGACTTACAAATTAAACTTCTTCCATTTTAGAATGATGGAGGCCACTGTGTTCTTGGAGACCTTCAATGCTGCAGAAATGTTTTGGTATCCTTCCCCACATCTGTACCTCGACACAATCCTGTCTCCGTGCTCTATGGACAATTCCTTCAACCTCATGGCTTGATTTTTGCTCTGACATTATGGGGTATTGTGATGTCATTATGGGGTATTGTGATGTCATTTTGGGGTATTGTGTGGGGATTGATGAGAAAAAACATTTATTTAATCAATTTTAGAATAAGGTTGTAACGTAACAACACGTGGAAAAAATCAAGGGGTCTGAATACTTTCCGAATGCACTTTATCTGCATAAGAGGAGCACGCACACGCACACACACACACACACACACACACACACACACACACACACACACACACACACACACACAAAAGCAGACGGAAGCATGGAAGTACACACACACAGAGACACACACGTCACCTACCGTGACATCAAGCCCACGTGGCTGCATGCTGACATACTATACACTCATAACACAAACCCACAGCCTGGAACATACAATGCCATTTTGGGAGGTGTTCATGAACATGAGTTGGACATGTGTCATGGTACCGTGTTGTGTGTTTAACCACATCCAGATAGCAGGTGTCCTGACCTGAGATGATACAATAATCACACAGCCTTTTTCTACTTGTCTATTTAGCACCTATTAATCCTCCCAGGACAACCGTAATACAGCACAACAAAACCACACTCTGCATGTTCCACATGTCACAAAGCCACTATAGTGTACCAAGCTGTAAGGGGTAAGGGTTTTACACCCCTAGCCAGTCACTCACCAACGCATGTATACAAGGCACACGTGCACATGTCAGTACAGGAATGCACTCACAAGCATGATAAGTAAGTCATAGGCCGAAAACAAAAGCCTGCACAAAGCTCTCCAGCACCAAGGTTGATGTGACCAGTAGCGTATGCTAGACAGTATAGCACCTTATATACACACCACTGGTCAACAAACCTGGGTGTAGTGTAGTTTGGTGTGGTGTAATCAAGGACACGCCGGGACTAAAGTCTAGTGGAATGGAGTCAGATGCTCTATTAAGTTCTGGGCGAGACGTGTTTGAAACTGTACTAATGAGACTAGCGAAGTAACCACTCCTCTAAACGGAAACTCCAGTTTCAGGCAAGTCTATGGGCGAAATGTCCCCTCCCAAGTCTATGGGCGAAATGTCCCTTCCCAAGTCTATGGGCGAAATGTCCCCTCCCAAGTCTATGGGCGAAATGTCCATTCCCAAGTCTATGGGCGAAATGTCCCCTCCCAAGTCTATGGGCGAAATGTCCCCTCCCAAGTCTATGGGCGAAATGTCCCCTCCCAAGTCTATGGGCGAAATGTCCCCTCCCAAGTCTATGGGCGAAATGTCCCCTCCCAAGTCTATGGGCGAAATGTCCCCTCCCAAGTCTATGGGCGAAATGTCCCCTCCCAAGTCTATGGGCGAAATGTCCCCTCCCAAGTCTATGGGCGAAATGTCCCCTCCCAAGTCTATGGGCTAAATGTCCCCTCCCAAGTCTATGGGCGAAATGTCCCTTCCCAAGTCTATGGGCGAAATGTCCCCTCCCAAGTCTATGGGCGAAATGTCCCCCCCAAGTCTATGGGCGAAATGTCCCTTCCCAAGTCTATGGGCGAAATGTCCCTCCCAAGTCTATGGGTGAAATGTCCCTTCCCAAGTCTATGGGTGAAAAGTCCCCTCCCAAGTCTATGGGCGAAAAGTCCCCTCCCAAGTCTATGGGCGAAATGTCCCCTCCCAAGTCTATGGGCGAAATGTCCCTTCCCAAGTCTATGGGCGAAATGTCCCTTCCCAAGTCTATGGGCGGAATGTCCCTTCCCATGTCTATGGGCGAAATGTCCCCTCCCAAGTCTATGGGCGAAATGTCCCTTCCCAAGTCTATGGGCGAAATGTCCCTTCCCAAGTCTATGGGCGAAATGTCCCTTCCCAAGTCTATGGGTGAAATGTCCCTTCCCAAGTCTATGAGCGAAATGTCCCCTCCCAAGTCTATGGGCGAAATGTCCCTTCCCAAGTCTATGGGCGAAATGTCCCCTCCCAAGTCTATGGGCGAAATGTCCCCTCCCAAGTCTATGGGCGAAAAGTCCCCTCCCAAGTCTATGGGCGAAATGTCCCCTCCCAAGTCTATGGGTGAAATGTCCCCTCCCAAGTCTATGGGCGAAATGTCCCCTCCCAAGTCTATGGGCGAAATGTCCCCTCCCAAGGCTATGGGCGAAATGTCCCCTCCCAAGTCTATGGGCGAAATGTCCCTTCCCAAGTCTATGGGCGAAATGTCCCCTCCCAAGTCTATGGGTGAAATGTCCCTTCCCAAGTCTATGGGTGAAAAGTCCCCTCCCAAGTCTATGGGCGAAAAGTCCCCTCCCAAGTCTATGGGCGAAATGTCCCCTCCCAAGTCTATGGGCGAAATGTCCCTTCCCAAGTCTATGGGCGAAATGTCCCTTCCCAAGTCTATGGGCGGAATGTCCCTTCCCAAGTCTATGGGCGAAATGTCCCCTCCCAAGTCTATGGGCGAAATGTCCCTTCCCAAGTCTATGGGCGAAATGTCCCTTCCCAAGTCTATGGGCGAAATGTCCCTTCCCAAGTCTATGGGCGAAATGTCCCTTCCCAAATCTATGGGCGAAATGTCCCTTCCCAAGTCTATGGGCGAAATGTCCCCTCCCAAGTCTATGGGCGAAATGTCCCTTCCCAAGTCTATGGGCGAAATGTCCCTTCCCAAGTCTATGGGCGAAATGTCCCTTCCCAAGTCTATGGGCGAAATGTCCCCTCCCAAGTCTATGGGCGAAATGTCCCCTCCCAAGTCTATGGGCGAAATGTCCCCTCCCATTCGACATTCGAAAGATGTGAAATCGTGATTTGTCCAATAATAACCAGCGTACCGAAACAAAGTTGGTTGTTTGTCGTCGCATCCCACAGTCTGTGGACAGATGCCACTTCTATTCATGTTAAATGAATCTGTCCACCAGAGATTAGGTATGGAAGTACGGGAAAAGGATTGTTAGACTAATTCTGGGCCAGGTGTCACACCGTACTTCCTGCTTCCCCATCAGCAGCCCTCCTGTCAATCACACACGCGCTCTGGCCCCCATCCTGCTCACTGCTCATAACTCAGTGTCAGTACGCTGCACGCCAGAGACCGAGAGGAATACCAATTGGACACTCACTTTCACTCCATCCTTGCAATTATAGCAAAGAGGTTGCCCCAGTTGACATAAATATGCATGCTCCCACATAGACAGACACTCACACACAACTTCCTGTTGAGGAGTTATGTGCTAGCAGGACATTTCCTGTGACTGCAAGCTAACAGGCTACAGGTCTTCCCAGCTCTACCTCTTACAGTGCACAGTGCCTGCTATGTTCCTATGGATACATACAGTACTGTACAGTGGTGGAGACTAAGGGCAATAGCCTCCTGAGTATTGCAGTGTGCACACACACGTACGTACACATGCACAAACACACACGCACATTGATTGTTGAACTGGGACATCCTCAAAGGCAGTGTTATACATTATTAACTCATTTCGGATGTGGGCTGTCGCTCTGGGTCTCAAACTCTGGACTGACAAAAGCACTGCTGCTCGCCTCTGGCCACACACACACACACACCACACAAAAGCCAGCCTGCCCACACCTTGCCTCTGGCCACCTTCACAGGAAACCTATCAGCCAATTAAAACTGGTTTCTCCAACTGGAGCACAGCAATTAAACTGGCTCAGTTCACAGCCTCCAACCCTCTATCATGCCCTCCTTCCACCCCCTCTCCTCTTCTCCTGTTCTACCCCCTCTCCTCTTCTCCTGTTCTACCCCTCTCCTCTTCTCCTGTTCTACCCCCTCTCCTCTTCTCCTGTTCTACCCCCTCTCCTCTTCTAGTGTTCTACCCCCTCTCCTCTTCTCCTGTTCTACCCCCTCTCCTCTTCTAGTGTTCTACCCCCTCTCCTCTTCTCCTGTTCTACCCCCTCTCCTCTTCTCCTGTTCTACCCCCTCTCCTCTTCTCCTGTTCTACCCCATCTCCTCTTCTCCTCTTCTACCCCCTCTCCTCTTCTCCTGTTCTACCCCCTCTCCTCTTCTCCTGTTCCACCTCCTCTCCTCTTCTCCTGTTCTACCCCTCTCCTCTTCTAGTGTTCTACCCCCTCTCCTCTTCTAGTGTTCTACCCCCTCTCCTCTTCTCGTGTTCTACCTCCTCTCCTCTTCTCCTGTTCTACCCCTCTCCTCTTCTCCTGTTCTACCTCCTCTTCTCCTATTCTACCCCTCTCCTCTTCTCCTGTTCTACCCCTCTCCTCTTCTCCTGTTCTACCCCCTCTGCTCTTCTCCTGTTCCACCCCCTCTCCTCTTCTCCTGTTCTACACCCTCTCCTCTTCTCCTGTTCCACCTCCTCTCCTCTTATCCTGTTCTACCCCCTCTCCTCTTCTAGTGTTCTACCCCCTCTCCTCTTCTCCGGTTCTACCTCCTCTCCTCGTCTAGTGTTCTACCCCCTCTTCTCTTCTCCTGTTCTACCTCCTCTCCTCTTCTCCTGTTCTACCTCCTCTTCTCTTCTCCTGTTCTACCTCCTCTCCTCTTCTAGTGTTCTAACCCCTCTCCTCTTCTAGTGTTCTACCTCCTCTCCTCTTCTAGTGTTCTACCCCCTCTCCTCTTCTCCTGTTCTACCTCCTCTCCTCTTCTAGTGTTCTAACCCCTCTCCTCTTCTAGTGTTCTACCTCCTCTCCTCGTCTAGTGTTCTACCCCCTCTCCTCTTCTCCTGTTCTACCTCCTCTCCTCTTCTCCTGTTCTACCTCCTCTACTCTTCTCCTGTTCTACCTCCTCTCCTCTTCTAGTGTTCTAACCCCTCTCCTCTTCTAGTGTTCTACCTCCTCTCCTCGTCTAGTGTTCTACCCCCTCTTCTCCTGTTCTACCCCCTCTCCTCTTCTAGTGTTCTAACCCCTCTCCTCTTCTCCTGTTCTACATCCTCTCCTCTTCTAGTGTTCTAACCCCTCTCCTCTTCTAGTGTTCTACCTCCTCTCCTCGTCTAGTGTTCTACCCCCTCTCCTCTTCTAGTGTTCTACCTCCTCTCCTCGTCTAGTGTTCTACCCCCTCTCCTCTTCTCCTGTTCTACCTCCTCTCCTGTTCTACCTCCTCTCCTGTTCTACCTCCTCTTCTCCTCTTCTCCTCTTCCACCCCCTCTACTCTTCTCCTCTTTCTCTCTACACCCCCCTCCTCTCACACCCCACATAATTATCTTTATTCTCATTATCATTCTTATTTTTATAATTCTCATTATTATAATTCTCATTATTCTCATTATTATTCTCATTATAATAATTATCATTATTATTATTCTCATTATTGTTATTATCATTATTATCATTCTCATTCTCATTATTATTATTCTCATTATTGTTATTATCATTATTATCATTCTCATTCTCATTATTATTATTCTCATTATTGTTATTATCATTATTATCATTCTCATTCTCATTATTATTATTCTCATTCTCATTATTATTATTCTCATTATTGTTATTATCATTATTATTATTCTCATTATTATTATTCTCATTATTGTTATTATCATTATTATTATTCTCATTCTCATTATTATTATTCTCATTATTGTTATTATCATTATTATCATTCTCATTCTCATTATCATTATTATTATTCTCATTATTGTTATTATCATTATTATTATTCTCATTCTCATTATTATTATTATTATTATTATTATTATTCTCATTCTCATTATTATTATTCTCATTATTGTTATTATCATTATTATTATTCTCATTCTCATTATTATTATTCTCATTATTGTTATTATCATTATTATTATTCTCATTATTATTATTCTCATTATTGTTATTATCATTATTATTATTCTCATTCTCATTCTCATTATTCTCATTCTCATTCTCATTATTATCATTATCATTATTATTATTCTCATTATTATTCTCATTATTATTATTCTCATTATCACTATTATCATTATTGTTATTCTCCTTATTATTCTCATTATTGTTATTATTGTCATTTATAGTATTATCATTATTAGTATTATTATGATTATGGATTATTATTATTATTGTCATTAACATCATTATCGTTATTATTATTATCATTATCAGTATTATTAGCATTGTAATTATTAGCATTATCATAATTATCATTGTTATTATTGTCATGATTAGTATTATTATTATTGTAATTATTATAATTGTTGGTATTATTATTATTGTAATTATTGTCATTATTATTATCATTATTAGTAGTAGTCTTATCATTATCATTATTATCATTATTATCATTATTGTCATTATTATTATCATTATTATTATTATCCCTCCATCCCTTTATTTCTCCCAGACAATCTCTCTTGTCATTAAGAGTATTATACTGTCAGATACTGTAGGCTGTGCTAGGGCACGGTAATGTTAACATTGCTATATCATCATTATCTAGATGTGAGTAGTGATCAGGCCTATCCCTGTCTGTGCTGTAGAGACTAGGGCTCATCACTACTCACATAGGGGCAATAAGGAAGATATCTGTCTATCCCTGTCTGTGCTGTAGAGACTAGCGCTCATCACTACTCACATAGGGGCAATAAGGAAGATATCTGTCTACGGAAGAGGGTAATGTAACTATGTAAGATAGAAGGGGTTTGTAGATAGCTCTCCTTGGGACACTCAGCAGTTGGAGAGGGGTATTATTTAGGCCATTAAGGGGGGTACGTAGTCATAAGAGGGGGATACTGCACTGTACTGAGCAGACTGCCACAGACATCCCATAATATGGTCACCCCTAACAACACTCCGCCAGCAGTACTGTGTGACAGATGTCCTGTCCTGCCACTGGGCTCTGTCTCTCTCTGCTTTGTCTGAAGGCCTGATCTGACAAGGATTCATCTCTACACCCAGATTAGACAGCTCTCATCTCGTATCGTCTGATCCATGTGTGTGTGTGTGTGTGTGTGTGTGTGTGTGTGTGTGTGTGTGTCAGAGCTGAGGGTCTGCCCTACAGTACCTTCACACAGTCATGCAAGCCTGGTTATGAAATAAATCTCTTTTTGAAGACATGACAGACGGAGAGAATGTCTAAGGCCAGATCTTCCATCTGAAAGTAACCTGATGTCAATTTGGAGGACAATTCCATTTCAATTGAACTCCTGTCAGTTGAAATATACATGGAATTTCACTATAGGAGTGATATTCGATTCCTGAATTGACAGGAATGGAATGAAATTGACCTCTAACTCTGTTAGTGTAAACAGTCTGCTAATTAAGAGTATATTCATATTTGATAGATAACTTTTGCAGTTTGATGACAGGTGGTTCTAGTGATGTTTGAGTGGAAGTGAGGGTTCAGCAGAGTGGAGTTAATAACACTTAGACCGTGCTTCCTGGGCTAATCACTGTGAATATGACTCCCATAACAAGGCAGTTATCGGCACATACACACTGCATCTAAACACACACCCTGCCTGTTGCAGAGTCAGCCCACTCCTGATGCATGTGGAGCATCAGCAGCTTTTAAAAATAGAGATGTGATTAATCAACTCTACAATTGATTCAATTAAAAGCTGTTTCTTTAGGGGCTGTTTGCACCTATCATTATCCCTATCGGAACAGCTGTGATAGGATTACATTCTGAACACGGGCCTCGCATTTACTTGCCGTTACACCTGGTATTAAAATGCACATTGGCCTGAATTGTGTCTGCATTGTGTTCGGATCTCACTTTTCTCTCCCATTTATGCAAAAAAAAAAATTGGGTCGTAATTCAAAAAGTAAATTAAATATACATCACATGGTATTTCATTTTTTTTCAAGGGTCCATTATTTTGTCATTTCCATCTTATAGACCAGGGATGGGCCAATGGCGGTCAATGGCGGTCCGCGGTCCATTTTTTTGAGGAGGGGGGGGGGACTAGACTATCGCCTGGTCATTTTGACTCCAGAGGAACATTTTTGATCAAAGTCCAACCAAATGTATTTTATTAAATTCTTCAAACTGTTCATGACTTTGTTAATCAACTTTTTCTTAATGACTTAAAAATCATTGTTTAATTTTTTTGTATCAGCCAAACCTAATCCCGCCTGTAGTAGTTTGATAAATAAGACCTTTATTTGAATCCAGGTTTCTGTGGAGGCGTCATTACAAGTTACCTATTCCACCAGAGGGTCAATGATTATTACCAAATAGACAGATCACCTTAGATATATGCATAGTTGCTGGCTAAACAGCTCATTGAAGTCTGTCAGTGGTATGAATACATGGTAAAACTGTAATACATTAAGGAATGTACACATAGTGCTCAGTGGCGTACCTTCATCAAGGATCTCTCTGTACTTTGCTCTGTTCACCTTTCATTCGATCCTGACTAGTCTCCCAGTCTCTGCCGCTGAAAAACACCCCCATATTATGATGCTGCCACCACCAAGCTTCACCGTAGGGATGGTGCAAGGTTTCCTCCAGATGTGACGCTTGGCATTCACGACAAAGAGTTCCATCTTAGTTTCTCATGGCATGGGAGTCCTTTAGGTGACTTTTGGCAAACTGCATGCGGGCTTCTGTCTGGCCACTCTACAACATAGGCCTGATTCAGTATGTTTTGCCCGTGTATCTGATGCTGTCTGGATCAAAAGAGTATGACATGTTGTCGCTGTAGCATTTGATTGATTGATAGATACTAGCAAGCATTTGGCCTCCCTTTATAAAAAAAATAAAAATTAAAGAATTAGCCAATCAGCATCCAATCAGAACTCAATTGTGGGTGGTCCTTCACAGCAAAACGCTCCCCAAAGTAGGCCAGTTTGGATTTGGCTTCACCCCAATCAAATCACATCCTAAGCAAAACATCATTTTCGTTTCTGGTCTGCTTGTGTTGATGTCCTGCAGTAGCTAACTTGTGTTGATGTCCTGCAGTAGCTAGCTTGTGTTGATGTCCTGCAGTAGCTAGCTTGTGTTGATGTCCTGCAGTAGCTAGCTTGTGTTGATGTCCTGCAGTAGCTAGCTTGTGTTGATGTCCTGCAGTAGCTAGCTTGTGTTGATGTCCTGCAGTAGCTAGCTTGTGTTGATGTCCTGCTGTAGCTAGCTTGTGTTGATGTCCTGCTGTAGCTAGCTTGTGTTGATGTCCTGCAGTAGCTAGCTTGTGTTGATGTCCTGCAGTAGCTAGCTTGTGTTGATGTCCTGCTGTAGCTAGCTTGTGTTGATGTCCTGCTGTAGCTAGCTTGTGTTGATGTCCTGCAGTAGCTAGCTTGTTGTGCAGTAGCTAGCTTGTGTTGATGTCCTGCAGTAGCTAGCTTGTGTTGATGTCCTGCAGTAGCTAGCTTGTGTTGATGTCCTGCAGTAGCTAGCTTGTGTTGATGTCCTGCTGTAGCTAGCTTGTGTTGATGTCCTGCTGTAGCTAGCTTGTGTTGATGTCCTGCAGTAGCTAGCTTGTGTTGATGTCCTGCTGTAGCTAGCTTGTGTTGATGTCCTGCAGTAGCTAGCTTGTGTTGATGTCCTGCAGTAGCTAGCTTGTGTTGATGTCCTGCAGTAGCTAGCTTGTGTTGATGTCCTGCAGTAGCTAGCTTGTGTTGATGTCCTGCAGTAGCTAGCTTGTGTTGATGTCCTGCAGTAGCTAGCTTGTGTTGATGTCCTGCTGTAGCTAGCTTGTGTTGATGTCCTGCAGTAGCTAGCTTGTGTTGATGTCCTGCAGTAGCTAGCTTGTGTTGATGTCCTGCAGTAGCTAGCTTGTGTTGATGTCCTGCAGTAGCTAGCTTGTGTTGATGTCCTGCTGTAGCTAGCTTGTGTTGATGTCCTGCAGTAGCTAGCTTGTGTTGATGTCCTGCAGTAGCTAGCTTGTGTTGATGTCCTGCAGTAGCTAGCTTGTGTTGATGTCCTGCAGTAGCTAGCTTGTGTTGATGTCCTGCAGTAGCTAGCTTGTGTTGATGTCCTGCTGTAGCTAGCTTGTGTTGATGTCCTGCTGTAGCTAGCTTGTGTTGATGTCCTGCGGTGAGTAACTATAAATTAATATATATATATTTTTTTAAACCTTTATTTAACCAGGCAAGTCAGTTAAGAACAAATTCTGTAGCTAGCTTGTGTTGATGTCCTGCAGTAGCTAGCTTGTGTTGATGTCCTGCAGTAGCTAGCTTGTGTTGATGTCCTGCAGTAGCTAGTTTGTGTTGATGTCCTGCTGTAGCTAGCTTGTGTTGATGTCCTGCTGTAGCTAGCTTGTGTTGATGTCCTGCAGTAGCTAGCTTGTGTTGATGTCCTGCTGTAGCTAGCTTGTGTTGATGTCCTGCTGTAGCTAGCTTGTGTTGATGTCCTGCAGTAGCTAGCTTGTGTTGATGTCCTGCTGTAGCTAGCTTGTGTTGATGTCCTGCAGTAGCTAGCTTGTGTTGATGTCCTGCAGTAGCTAGCTTGTGTTGATGTCCTGCAGTAGATGGCTTGTGTTGATGTCCTGCAGTAGCTAGCTTGTGTTGATGTCCTGTTAGTAGCTAGCTTGTGTTGATGTCCTGCAGTAGCTAGCTTGTGTTGATGTCCTGCAGTAGCTAGCTTGTGTTGATGTCCTGCAGTAGCTAGCTTGTGTTGATGTCCTGCTGTAGCTAGCTTGTGTTGATGTCCTGCTGTAGCTAGCTTGTGTTGATGTCCTGCAGTAGCTAGCTTGTGTTGATGTCCTGCTGTAGCTAGCTTGTGTTGATGTCCTGCAGTAGCTAGCTTGTGTTGATGTCCTATAAGCAGTAGCTAGCTTGTGTTGATGTCCTGCAGTAGCTAGCTTGTGTTGATGTCCTGCAGTAGCTAGCTTGTGTTGATGTCCTGCTGTAGCTAGCTTGTGTTGATGTCCTGCTGTAGCTAGCTTGTGTTGATGTCCTGCAGTAGCTAGCTTGTGTTGATGTCCTGCTGTAGCTAGCTTGTGTTGATGTCCTGCAGTAGCTAGCTTGTGTTGATGTCCTGCAGTAGCTAGCTTGTGTTGATGTCCTGCAGTAGCTAGCTTGTGTTGATGTCCTGCTGTAGCTAGCTTGTGTTGATGTCCTGCTGTAGCTAGCTTGTGTTGATGTCCTGCAGTAGCTAGCTTGTGTTGATGTCCTGCAGTAGCTAGCTTGTGTTGATGTCCTGCAGTAGCTAGCTTGTGTTGATGTCCTGCTGTAGCTAGCTTGTGTTGATGTCCTGCTGTAGCTAGCTTGTGTTGATGTCCTGCAGTAGCTAGCTTGTGTTGATGTCCTGCTATAAGTAGCTAGCTTGTGTTGATGTCCTGCTGTAGCTAGCTTGTGTTGATGTCCTGTTAAAACAGTAGCTAGCTTGTGTTGATGTCCTGCTGTAGCTAGCTTGTGTTGATGTCCTGCAGTAGCTAGCTTGTGTTGATGTCCTGCAGTAGCTAGCTTGTGTTGATGTCCTGCAGTAGATGGCTTGTGTTGATGTCCTGCAGTAGCTAGCTTGTGTTGATGTCCTGCAGTAGCTAGCTTGTGTTGATGTCCTGCAGTAGCTAGCTTGTGTTGATGTCCTGCAGTAGCTAGCTTGTGTTGATGTCCTGCAGTAGCTAGCTTGTGTTGATGTCCTGCTGTAGCTAGCTTGTGTTGATGTCCTGCTGTAGCCAGCTTGTGTTGATGTCCTGCAGTAAAACTAGCTTGTGTTGATGTCCTGCTGTAGCTAGCTTGTGTTGATGTCCTGCAGTAGCTACTTGTGTTGATGTCCTGCAGTAGCTAGCTTGTGTTGATGTCCTGCAGTAGCTAGCTTGTGTTGATGTCCTGCAGTAGCTAGCTTGTGTTGATGTCCTGCAGTAGCTAGCTTGTGTTGATGTCCTATAAGGAGTATAATGACTCCAACATGTTAAAACACACTATAAGGAGTATAATGACTCTACATGTTAAAACACACTATAAGGAGTATAATGACTCTACATGTTAAAACACACTATAAGGAGTATAATGACTCCATGTTAAAACACACTATAAGGAGTATAATGACTCCACATGTTAAAACACACTATAAGGAGTATAATGACTCTACATGTTAAAACACACTATAAGGAGTATAATGACTCTACATGTTAAAACACACTATAAAGGAGTATAATGACTCCAAAAACACACTGTATAAAACATGTTAAAACACACTATAAGGAGTATAATGACTCCACATGTTAAAACACACTATAAGGAGTATAATGACTCCACATGTTAAAACACACTATAAGGAGTATAATGACTCTACATGTTAAAACACACTATAAGGAGTATAATGACTCTACATGTTAAAACACACTATAAGGAGTATAATGACTCCACATGTTAAAACACACTATAAGGAGTATAATGACTCCACATGTTAAAACACACTATAAGGAGTATAATGACTCCACATGTTAAAACACACTATAAGGAGTATAATGACTCCAACATGTTAAAACACACTATAAGGAGTATAATGACTCCACATGTTAAAACACACTATAAAACACACTATAAGGAGTATAATGACTCCACATGTTAAAACACACTATAAGGAGTATAATGACTCCACATGTTAAAACACACTATAAGGAGTATAATGACTCCAACATGTTAAAACACACTATAAGGAGTATAATGACTCCACATGTTAAAACACACACTATAAGGAGTATAATGACTCCACATGTTAAAACACACTATAAGGAGTATAATGACTCCACATGTTAAAACACACTATAAGGAGTATAATGACTCCACATGTTAAAACACACTATAAGGAGTATAATGACTCCAACATGTTAAAACACACTATAAGGAGTATAATGACTCCACATGTTAAAACACACTATAAGGAGTATAATGACTCCACATGTTAAAACACACTATAAGGAGTATAATGACTCCAACATGTTAAAACACACTATAAGGAGTATAATGACTCCACATGTTAAAACACACTATAAGGAGTATAATGACTCCACATGTTAAAACACACTATAAGGAGTATAATGACTCCACATGTTAAAACACACTATAAGGAGTATAATGACTCCACATGTTAAAACACACTATAAGGAGTATAATGACTCCACATGTTAAAACACACTATAAGGAGTATAATGACTCCACATGTTAAAACACACTATAAGGAGTATAATGACTCCACATGTTAATGACTAAACACACTATAAGGAGTATAATGACTCCAACATGTTAAACACACTATAAGGAGTATAATGACTCCACATGTTAAAACACACTATAAGGAGTATAATGACTCCAACATGTTAAAACACACTATAAGGAGTATAATGACTCCAACATGTTAAAACACACTATAAGGAGTATAATGACTCCAACATGTTAAAACACACTATAAGGAGTATAATGACTCCAACATGTTAAAACACACTATAAGGAGTATAATGACTCCACATGTTAAAACACACTATAAGGAGTATAATGACTCCACATGTTAAAACACACTATAAGGAGTATAATGACTCTACATGTTAAAACACACTATAAGGAGTATAATGACTCTACATGTTAAAACACACTATAAGGAAAACACACTATAAGTATAATGACTCCACATGTTAAAACACACTATAAGGAGTATAATGACTCCACATGTTAAAACACACTATAAGGAGTATAATGACTCCACATGTTAAAACACACTATAAGGAGTATAATGACTCCAACATGTTAAAACACACTATAAGGAGTATAATGACTCCACATGTTAAAACACACTATAAGGAGTATAATGACTCCACATGTTAAAACACACTATAAGGAGTATAATGACTCCACATGTTAAAACACACTATAAGGAGTATAATGACTCCAACATGTTAAAACACACTATAAGGAGTATAATGACTCCACATGTTAAAACACACTATAAGGAGTATAATGACTCCACATGTTAAAACACACTATAAGGAGTATAATGACTCCACATGTTAAAACACACTATAAGGAGTATAATGACTCCATGTTAAAACACACTATGTTAAAACACACTATAAGGAGTATAATGACTCCAACATGTTAAAACACACTATAAGGAGTATAATGACTCCACATGTTAAAACACACTATAAGGAGTATAATGACTCCAACATGTTAAAACACACTATAAGGAGTATAATGACTCCAACATGTTAAAACACACTATAAGGAGTATAATGACTCCAACATGTTAAAACACACTATAAGGAGTATAATGACTCATGTTAAAACACACTATAAGGAGTATAATGACTCCACACATGTTAAAACACACATGTTAAAACACACTATAAGGAGTATAATGACTCCACATGTTAAAACACACTATAAGGAGTATAATGACTCCACATGTTAAAACACACTATAAGGAGTATAATGACTCCACATGTTAAAACACACTATAAGGAGTATAATGACTCCAACATGTTAAAACACACTATAAGGAGTATAATGACTCCACATGTTAAAACACACTATAAGGAGTATAATGACTCCAACATGTTAAAACACACTATAAGGAGTATAATGACTCCAACATGTTAAAACACACTATAAGGAGTATAATGACTCCAACATGTTAAAACACACTATAAGGAGTATAATGACTCCACATGTTAAAACACACTATAAGGAGTATAATGACTCCACATGTTAAAACACACTATAAGGAGTATAATGACTCCACATGTTAAAACACACTATAAGGAGTATAATGACTCTACATGTTAAAACACACTATAAGGAGTATAATGACTCCACATGTTAAAACACACTATAAGGAGTATAATGACTCCACATGTTAAAACACACTATAAGGAGTATAATGACTCCACATGTTAAAACACACTATAAGGAGTATAATGACTCCACATGTTAAAACACACTATAAGGAGTATAATGACTCCACATGTTAAAACACACTATAAGGAGTATAATGACTCCACATGTTAAAACATGTTAAAACACACACTATAAGGAGTATAATGACTCCCACATGTTAAAACACACTATAAGGAGTATAATGACTCCACATGTTAAAACACACTATAAGGAGTATAATGACTCCACATGTTAAAACACACTATAAGGAGTATAATGACTCCACATGTTAAAACACACTATAAGGAGTATAATGACTCCAACATGTTAAAACACACTATAAGGAGTATAATGACTCCACATGTTAAAACACACTATAAGGAGTATAATGACTCCAACATGTTGTCTGCATCATGTACACTTCACACATCACAGGGTCTTACAGGAGGCACGTACAGGTCTAAAATGGCCTCTTCCATCATGATTTTCTCAAAAATGGTTTGTGATACAAATGTAAAAAGCATATCAAACATCCTTCCTCACAATAAACATTCAACGTGAGAATTGCCAGAACAATCTGAGCTACAACCTATATTTCCGGGCTACGCTGGTATTGAATAACCCTGGAGCTTCCATTGTGACCGTGAAGCACCCTGAACCTTTGACGTCTCTAAAGGAGCAAACTGCATGCAAGCCAAGTAATTGTGTTTAAAATTGACCTTAGCCTCTAACCTACAGTATTAATCAGAGGCGCAGTGACTGAGAAGGTAAAGCCAATCATACATTCACACGTCTATCTATTCCCCTGGAGGACATCACATAGAAACATGTCTCTCTGTCTGTCTGTTGGTGACAACAGACCTTGTTTGGCGTGTGGTTCTGAGTGCACAGTGAATATACACCACTAACCACTCACAGTGGGATAGCAGCAGGAACCACAGCTAATAGACAGCACCATTTCCCATGGTATTCCCATCCCGCTAAAGGAAAAAACATTGTGTGGAAAACATCTGTCTGATATTGGCTCTCTTGCCACTTCTCTCTCTCTCCCAAGATTTTCCCTCTCTTTCAGCACTAGAGAGATTCATTTCACATGTATTTTCCTAAAATCTTCCAGTTTCCCTCCGGCTATCTTCCCCCACCCCCCTAAGACGCTGTGAAAAGTGAGTACGCTGTATCTCCTCTCTGGCCTGCCTGCCTGTCTGTCTCCTCTGTCTGTCTGTCTGTCTGTCTGTCTGTCTGTCTGTCTGTCTGTCTGTCTGTCTGTCTGTCTGTCTGTCTGTCTGTCTGTCTGTCTGTCTGTCTGTCTGTCTGTCTGTCTGCCTGCCTGCCTGCCTGCCTGCCTGTCTGTCTGTCTGCCTGTCTGCCTGTCTGCCTGTCTGTCTGCCTGTCTGTCTGCTGCGGTGATTAAGCTGAAATTTGGGCTGATACCCGCCCCTATCCTCCACAGTGGATCTGGCCCACTTTCACAGACAGAGGAGGGTGGAGCGGGGGCTCTCCCTCGGGCCCCCTCTACAATTTTAACTAAAATCCTAATCACTCCTCCATCCCAGAGGTTTAACCATCCCCCTCATCATACCTCCCACCCCGTACCCCCTTGCCCCATACCAAAACTCCCCCTTAACCCCTGCCCCATACAAACCTCCCCATTACCCCACTGCCCCATACCAAGACTCCCCCTTACCCCCTGCCCCATCCCCATACCAACCCCCCTTACGCCCCTGCCCCAGTATTCAACCCCTTTGTTATGAACTTAAATAAGTTCAGGAGTAAAAATGTGCTTAACAAGTCACATAATAAGTTGCATGGACTCGCTTTGTGCGCATGAATAGTACTTAACATGATTTTTGAATGACTACCTCATCTTTGTACCCCACACATACAATTATCTGTAAGGTCCCTCAGTTGAGCAGTGCATTTCAAACACAGATTCAACCAAGAGCAGGGAGGTTTTCCAATGCCTCGCAAAGAAGGGCACCTATTGGTAGATGGGGGGGGAGACATTGAATATCTCTTTGAGCATGGTGAAGTTATTAATTGCACTTTGGAATGTGTATCAATACACCCAGTCACTACAAAGATACAAGTATCCTTCTTAACTCAGTTGCCAGAGAGGAAGGAAACTGCTCAAGGATTTCACCATGACGCCAATGGTGACTTTAAAACAGTTACAGAGTTGAATGGCCGTGATAGGAGAAAACTGAGGATGGAGCAACAACATTGTATTTACTCCACAATACTAACCTAAATGACAGAGTGAAAAGAAGGAAGCCTGTACTGAATACAAATATTCCAAAACATGCATCCTGTTTGCAACGAGGCACTAAAGTAATTTTGCAAACAAATGTGACAAAGCAATTACATTTGTGTCCTGAATACAAAGTGTAATGTTTGGGCCAAATCCAATACAACACATTACTGAGTACCACTCTCCATATTTTCAAGCATAGTGGTGGCTGCGTCATGTTATGGGTATGCTTGTAATCATTAAGGATTGAGGAGTATTTCAGGATAAAAAATAAATGTAATGGAGTTGAGCACAAGCAAAATATTAGAGGAAAATCTGGTTCTGTTTGCTTTCCACGAGACACTGGGACATGAATTCACAAGTCTAAAACAATGTTTCCCAACCCTGGTCCTTGAGTAGCCTCAACAGTACACTTTTAATATGTAACCCTGGAGAAGCACACCTGATTCATCTCGTCAACTAAACATCAAGCCCTCAATGAGTTGAATCAGATGTGTTTGTCCAGGGCTACAACAAAAAAATGTGTGCTGTTGGGGGTCCTGGAGGACCAGGGTTGGACTGTTGGGGGTACTCGAGGACCAGGTTTGGACTGTTGGGGGTCCTGGAGGACCGGGGTTGGACTGTTGGGGGTACTCTAGGACCAGGGTTGGGAAACACTGTTGGGGGTACTCGAGGACCAGGGTTGGACTGTTGAGGGTACTCGAGGACCAGGGTTGGACTGTTGGGGGTACTCTAGGACCAGGGTTGGGAAACACTGACCTAAAACCCAAGGCCAAATCTTCACTGGAGTTGCTTACCGAGAAGACAGTGCATGTTCCTGAGTGGCCGAGTTACAGTTTTGTCTAGCAATGATTAACAACCAATTAGACAGAGCATGAAGACTGTTTGGCAAATGTTGCACAATCCAGGTGTGGAAAGCTCTTAGAGACTTACCCAGAAAGTCACACAGCTATGATCACTGCCAAAGCTGCTTCTAAAAAGTATTGACTCAGGGGTGTGAATACTTACGTAAATTAAATATTTCTGTATTTCATTTTCAATAAAATGTCACTTTGTTATTATAGGGTATTGTGTGTAGATGGGTGAGAAAAACATCTATTTCATCCATTTTTAATTTAGGCTATAACGCAACAAAATGTTGTCTTGTCTGTGTGTTTAGGGTTGTTGTTCTGTTGGAATGTGAACCTTCACCACAGTTAGAGGTCCTGAGCGCTCTAGAGCAGGTTTTCGTCAAGGATCTCTCTGTACTTTGCTTCGTTCATCTTTCTCTATATTCTGACTAGTCTCCCAATCCTTGCCGCTGAAAAACATCCCCACAGCCTGATGCTGCCACCACAATGCTTCCGCGTAGGGATGGTGTCAGGTTTCCTCCAGATGTGACGCTTGGCATTCAGGCCAAGGAGTTCAATCTTGGTTTCATCAGACCAGAGAATCTTGTTTCTCATGGTCTGAGAGTCTTTAGGTGCATTTTGACAAACACAAAGCGGATTGTCATGGGCCTTTTACTGAGGAGTGGCTCCTACCATAAAGGCCTGATTGGTGGAGTGCTGCAGAGATGGTTGTCTTTCTGGAAGGTTCTCCCATGTCCACAGAGGAACTCTGGAGCTCTGTCAGAGTGACCATCAGGTTCTTGGTCACCTCCCTGACCAAAGCTCTTCTCTGTCGATTTCTCAGTTTGTCTGGAAGGCCAGCTCTAGGAAGAGTCTTGGTGGTTCCAAACTCCTTCCATTTAAGAATGATGGAGGCCACTGTGTTCTTGGAGACCTTCAATGCTGCAGAAATGTTTTGGCACCCTTCCCCACATCTGTACCTCAACACAGTCCAGTCTCAGTGGTCTACGGACAATTCCTTCAACCTCATGGCTTGGTTTTTGCTCTGACATGCACTGTCAACTGTGGGACCTTATATAGACAGGTGTGTGCTTTCCAAATCATGTCGAATCAATGTAATTTACTACAGGTGGACTCCAAACAAGTTGCAGAAACACCTCAAAGGATGATCAATGGAAACAGGATGCACCTGAGCTCAATTTCGAGTCTCGTAGCAAAGGGTCTGAATAGTTATGTAGGGTAGCCTAGTGGTTAGAGCGTTGGACAAGTAACTAGTAAGGTTGCAAGTTCAAACCCCCGAGCTGACAAGGTACAAATCTGTCGTTCTGCCCCTGAACAGGCCGTTAACCCACTGTTCCTAGGCCGTCATTGAAAATAAGAATTTGTTCTTAATTAACTGACTTGCCTAGTTAAATAAAGGTAAAAAAATATATATATATATTTCTGTTTAAAACCTGTTTTCGCTTTGTCATTATGGGGTATTGTGTTTAGATTGATGAGGAAAAACATTTATTTAATACATTTTAAAATAAGGTTGTAACGTAACAAAATGTGGAAAAAGTCAAGGGGTCTGAATACTTTCCGAATGCACTGTACATATGACAGTTTTCACTCTGCCTGTCACCTCAATCATCCAGCAGCCAGCAAAGAGACAGAGAAAGAAAGAGAGAGAGAGAGACAAAGAGACAGAGAGAGAGACAGAGAGAGAAAGAGAGAGAGAAAGAAAGAGAGAGAGGGAGACAGAGAGAAAGAGTGAGAGAAAGAGAGAGACAGAGAGAAAGAGAGAGAGGCAGAGGGAGACAGAGAGAGAGACAGAGAGAAAGAGACAGAGATAAAGAGAGAGAGAGAGGCAGAGGGAGACAGAGAGAGAGACATAGAGAGAAAGAGAGAGAGAAAGAAAGAGAGAGAGGGAGACAGAGAGAGAGACAGAGAGAGAAAGAGAGAGAGAAAGAAAGAGAGAGAGGGAGACAGAGAGAAAGAGAGAGAGAAAGAGAGAGACAGAGAGAAAGAGAGAGAGAGAGAGAGGCAGAGGGAGACAGAGAGAGAGACAGAGAGAGAGAGAGACAGAGAGAAAGAGACAGAGATAAAGAGAGAGAGAGAGGCAGAGGGAGACAGAGAGAGAGACAGAGAGAGAGAGAGAGAGGGAGACAGAGAGAGAGACAGAGCGATAGACAGAATGAGAGAGACAGAGAGAGAAAGAAAGAGAGAGAGAGACAGAGAGAGACAGAGAGAGAGAGACAGAGAGAGAAAGAAAGAGAGACAGCGAGAAAGAGAGAGACAGATAGAGAGACAGAGAGAGAGAGACAGAGAGAGACAGAGAGAGACAGAGAGAGAGAGAGAGAGAGAGAGAGAGAGAGAGAGAGACAGAGAGAGAGAGAGCACTCACTTAGAGCTGGACTGAGCTAAATGATCTTTCTCCACTTTTCTCAAACTTAAACTCTCTCACTTACTGGCTCACTCTCTCATTCTCCACCTTTCTAAATGACTGATTTCACAGCGCAGTGGTTTGGAGTTCTCTTTATCTCTCGCTCCTTTTTTTTCGTACACTCTCTCTTCCTCGCTCTTTCGCTCCTTCTCTTCTCAGTTTGTAAATGACAGTGATTTCCCAGCTCAGAGTGTTAGCGCTAGCATTTACAGCATCAATGGCTAAATGACTGTAATTTTGGTGTGCAGTGATTAGCTTCACTGCCTCCCATTCACACTAATGGCTGCCTCTATGTCTCTCTCTCGCTCTCTTTCTTTCCCTCTCTCTCTCATTCACTTACACTCCTCTTCTTCTTGGTTGACACTCTCAATGACTTTCATGCCTTTCAGAACCCGCCTTGGTTCCACAGCTCCACTATTCCTATTCAATGATGGATTTTACAGGATTTAGCCCTAGTGATCACAACACCACAGGGCCCAGGCATGCATTGCTGTCCCCCAAGCAGACTGTGGCCACACCTCTCTGGGCTAACGGCCTCCGGATCTCCAGCCTGATCCGATGGGCCACGGAAGAGAGTTATTTTGGCATTACTCACGGATAAAGGCTCCACAAGAGGGATTTAGTTCAGCCGAGGGAATGATGAACGTTTTTTTTCTACGATTGTTTAAAGGTCAGCAACAGTAAAAGGATATGGTGTCAAGCTGAGGGGAGGCCTGAAAATGGAGCATGAACCAATCTGACTGTGAATTTGTTTCTATGTAGAAGGACCCATGAGCACCAACATGTGAAGTTTATAGGAGCACATCAAAAATGAAAGCTAAGAGTTTATATTTTAATGGAAAATTAAGGCATGTATACATTTTTCTACCATTTTCCATCCTTAAATTAGGATTAAACAAAGGCTTTGATTTATGGTAAAACATATTGAAAAAGGGGTCTTAGCCAATTGAATTTGTGGTCTGTATATTTTACAATTTAATTTAGGATACCATCAACACCACAGGCCTTTTTGGGTTGGAGGGTTAGTATTTTATCCTGTAATTCATTCAATGTAATTGGAGAATCAAGTGGGTTCTGGTAGTCTTTAATAGTTGATTTTAAGATTTGTAATTGATCATGTATATGTTTTTGCTGTTTGTTCTTTGTTATATTGTTATATAAATTGGAGAAGTGGTTTATCCAAACATCTCTGTTTTGGAAAGATTACTCTTCATGTTGTTCTTTGTTATATTGTTATATAAATTGGAGAAGTGGTTTATCCAAACATCTCTGTTTTGGAAAGATTACTCTTCATGTTGTTATATTGTTATATAAATTGGAGAAGTGGTTTATCCAAACATCTCTGTTTTGGATATAGATTACTCTTCATGTTGTTATTTGTTATATTGTTATATAAATTGGAGAAGTGGTTTATCCAAACATCTCTGTTTTGGAAAGATTACTCTTCATGTTGTTCTTTGTTTAATATTTTCCAATTTTCCCAGAAGTGGTTCGATTCTATGGATTCTTCAATTCCATTGAGCTGATTTCAGACGTGATGTTTTTTCTCAGTGTGTTTCTGTACTGCTGTAATGTTTCACCATAGTGAAGGTGAAGGTTTTCTGTTTCTCTGTGTTTTTGGTTGGATATGTTTCTCAAATTCTTTCTTAGGTTTTTGCATTCTTCATCAAACCATTTGTCATTGTTGTTCATTTTCTTACGTTGTCTTCTTGAAATGGTTTGATTTGATACGGAAGCTGAGAGGTCAAATATACTGTTTAGGTTTTCTACTGACAAGTTTACACCTTCACTATTGCAGTAAAACCTTTTCTACACTACTTCCCTTCCATCTATAGCATTTCTTAACGGTATACAGTTTGTTCGGCTTTGATGTCTCATGATTCAGTATTGCTCTGTTCAAGAAGTACCTTGTGATTTTGCTGTGATCTGATAGGGGTGTCAGTGGACTGACTGTGAACACTCTAAGATGCTCTGGGATGCAGTCGGTGATAAAGTAATCTATAGCACTTCTGCCAAGGGATGGGCTGTAGGTGTACCTACCGTAGGAGTCCCCTCGAAGCCTGCCACTGACTATGTACAGACCCAGCATGCGACAGAGCTGTAGGAGTTGTGACCCATTTTTGTTGGTTGTTTTGTCATAGTTGTGTCTAGGGGGACATATTGGGGAGGGAATGCTGTCCCCTCCAGGTAGTCGTTTGTCCCCCTGTGTGCTGAGGGTCAGGATCCTGTTCTGGTATTTAGGTCGCCACAGACTAGTACATGTCCCTGGGCCTGGAAATGTTTGATCTCTCCCTCGAGGATGGAGAAGCTGTCTTAGTTAAAGTATGGAGATTCTATTGGGGGATATAGAGCACACATGAGGACATTTTTCTCTGTTGAGATCATTTCCTTATTGATTTCTAGCCAGATGTAAAATGGGTTAGGTCTGCTCTATATGAGATTAGCATACCCTCTGAGTCTCTTCCCTGTTTCACACCTTGTAGTTTGGTGGATAAGACTACCAGCTCTCTGTAACCTAGAGGGCAACCACTGGGTCCGTCTCCTCTATACCATGTTCCTTGTAGGATGACAATGTCTGTACTTCCAATTTATTTGATGAAGTCTGGGATCCTGCTCTTTAGGTCAAAGGCAGATGACCTCAGACCTTGAGTATCCCGGGAGGAAATAGTGAAAGCTTTGTGTTCCATAGTGTCTAGTGTTGTTTTTGTGTGGTTTAGGCCCGGACCATCACAGAACCCCTAGGAAGGTAATTATGGGTATGAACATTAAAACATTCAACTAAATTGGGACGTTAACATTAATAAAAAATCCCTAACCAAAAAAACTTTTTTTTTCTTACACTAAATTTGAATCACAGTGCTGTTATCTCAAAACTTCCACTAACAGTCCCGATCATCATCATACATCATTTAATTTTATGTTTTACAAATACCGAATGCGACAATGTTGTAATGTTAGTAGAAGATGAGCATCTTTCAAGTTATATAAAGCGCTCCACACGTCATCGTCGTTCATTTGGAAAAATGGCAGAAAAAGGCAAACGACAGCAGCAAACAGACTGCTTACGCAACAGGACCACAATACGCAACAGGACCACAATACGCAACAGGACCACAACACGCAACAGGACCACAATACGCAACAGGACCACAATACGCAACAGGACCACAGGACCACAACACGCAACAGGACCACAATACGCAACAGGACCACAATAACAGGACCACAATACGCAACAGGACCACAATACGCAACAGGACCAAATACAGGACCACAATACAACACGCAACAGGAACAGGACCACAACACGCAACAGGACCACAACACGCAACAGGACCACAATACGCAACAGGACCACAATACGCAACAGGACCACAGGACCACAACACGCAACAGGACCACAACACGCAACAGGACCACAATACGCAACAGGACCACAATACGCAACAGGACCACAACACGCAACAGGACCACAACACGCAACAGGACCACACGCAGGGACCACAACAATACGCAACAGGACCAACACAGGACCACAATAGCAACAGGACCACAACACGCAACAGGACCACAACAACAGGACCACAATACGCAACAGGACCACAGGACCACAACACGCAACAGGACCAACAGGACCACAATACGCAACAGGACCACAACAACAGGACCACACAGGACCACAACAGGACCACAATACGCAACAGGACCAACAGGACCACAACACGCAACAGGACCACAATACAATACGCAACAGGACCACAATACGCAACAGGACCACAATACGCAACAGGACCACAATACGCAACAGGACCACAGGACCACAATACGCAACAGGACCACAATACGCAACAGGACCACAATACGCAACAGGACCACAATACGCAACAGGACCACAATACGCAACAGGACCACAATACGCAACAGGACCACAATACGCAACAGGACCACAATACGCAACAGGACCACAATACGCAACAGGACCACAATACGCAACAGGACCACAATACGCAACAGGACCACAATACGCAACAGGACCACAACACGCAACAGGACCACAACACGCAACAGGACCACAATACGCAACAGGACCACAATACGCAACAGGACCACAATACGCAACAGGACCACAATTCGCAACAGGACCACAATGCAACAGAACCACAATACGTGAATCAACAGGACCACAATGGAATGTTAAACAGGACCACAATACGCAACAGGACCACAATACGCAACAGAGCAACAGAACCACAATACGCAACAGAACCACAATACGCAACAGGACCACAATACGCAACAGGACCACAATACGCAACAGGACCACAATACGCAACAGGACCACAATGGGACCACAATACGCAACAGAACCACAATACGCAACAAGACCACAATGCAACAGGACCACAATGCAACAGGACCACAATACGCAGGACCACAATACGCAACAGGACCACAATACGCAACAGGACCACAATACGCAACAGGACCACAATGAACAGGACCACAATGCAACAGGACCACAATACGCAACAGGACCACAACACGCAACAGGACCACAACACGCAACAGGACCACAATGAGGACCACAACACGCAACAGGACCACAATGCAACAGGACCACAATGAGTGAGTGAGAACCACAATGCAGTGAGTGAGGACCACAATAGTGAGGACCACAATGAGAACCACAATACGAGGACCACAATACGAGGACCACAATACGCAACAGAGAAACAGACCACAATCCAGGACCACAATACGAGGACCAAAAGGGACCACAATACGACAGGACCACATGGAATCACATGGAATGTTAAGAGAGAGAGAGCGAGAGAGCGCGAGAGAGAGTGAGTGAGTGAGTGAGTGAGTGAGTGAGTGAGTGAGTGAGTGAGTGAGTGAGTGAGTGAGTGAGTGAGTGAGTGAGAGAGAAGAGAAACAGAGATCCAGACAGAGAAAAAGGGACGATGGATCGAAATATGAGAGTGAAAAGGCCCCAGCGGCCAAGCCAAAGCCCATGGTGCACCCCAGACCTGAAAGCTTGTGCTGGGCTGCAGAGAGCCAGATGTAGTGGGTGAGGCCCTGGCCACAAGCTCCATCCAGAGCACTGTTGTTATTTTTCCTGAGAGGTAGGAGGAGGACACAGGCTGTGTGGCCTTGCATGCTCTGGCCTGGCTTACCTTGGCTTGGACAGGATGTCCTAGAATCCAGGCGGGGCCTGAAGGAGGGCCAAGATAGAGAGCTAGGGGGAGTGGCTGGGGGATTAGGAGTCAACATGGCAGCCTGCAATGATGTGGTGGAGTCAGGCCGCAAACTGACAGCTCAAACCTCTGGCCGGCCACAGGGCTGCAGCACATCCCGGGACATTCCACCGTCGTCATAGTAACAGCTCTATGTGTTTACACCGGTCCTGTAGATCCCAGAGAGAGAGGCTCTGTTGACATTGACTAAGTTGACCTCCCTGTTCGACTTGTTCCTTCCTTTTTACACTACAATAATGACTTCAGAATTGCAGCAGAAGTCCCATAGGCCTTGCCTTGCCTTGCATTGCCTGGCCAGATGCTGTGTTCCTTTAGAACAGGGCCAAGCCCAAGGGCCTTAAACATTACAATGTGACTGAGGCCTCATTATCAGTTATGGTGTTTGTATGAGCAGAGTAATGTTCACCGCCCTCCATCGTGGCATACTGCCTCCTCCTTTATAAACCAACAGGGAAATGAGACAGTGTTGAAGTAAGAGCTGCTTTCAGACCCGGCCAAGACATTCCTTATTACCCTGGTCCCAAACGGAAACCAGTCACTTCTACCATTTATCTTGGGTGAGAGAGGGAGGAATGTGACGAATCAAAACGAGCCATGTTTCTTTCCAACGCTGTTTCTCTTTAAAGAGGATCTCTGATGGACCAAGACATCAGAGGGAACTTTGAGTAACTTCCTGGCCTTGATGCTTTGATCAGTGGTGATGTGAGGTACTTGTCATCAGACCATGTTGTCCAAGGGGCTTTCTACTGTACGCCATCATCATCTCCCCAAAGCCATGCAGTCAGGCTCCAGGCTATATTAGAGAAACACTAAACCCATAATGTATTTTATACTTGATTTTATACTCATTTCTGTAGAAGTGTCTTATTAAAGGATGACTAAGTTATTTCAGAAGCTAGCAGATTCATTACTTAGCAACAACAGCTGCAAATCCCAATAAATTCACATCAAGTTTTGAAATGGACTTTCCTTACATTATCTATCTAACAACACTATCATTAATCTAGCAAAGAAGTTGTATGTTTCATAGCACAAACATTTGCAAGTAAGTTTCTCATACTGTCTTTAGCCGGGGCCTGCCTGGCTACAGAGGGAGGCAATGTCTTCATAGCTCGACAAATTCCCATGATTTGTAAATCAGTTCAGACAAAATAGCTAGTGCAGTAGCTAAAATGGCTTTGAAAAAACTCAATTTCAGCTAATATTATGGCATACACTAATCATAAACTTTGTAAATATAATATATATGTGGGTATATTTGTGGACTTACTCAACCTTTCCGTTCAGCAGAACCCAGGGTGAAGCCAAACAGAAAGGACATCCATCAAAACTGGTTCAAGCTGCCCTGCTCCAGTCCAAATGAGAGAAGGAATGACAGAGGATAAGGTGGAGGAATGGAGAGGTAGAACATAAAGAGATGACGGCGCCAGACTGAAGGGGTGGGGTCTGTGACAGTTCAAACCAGAAGAACATCACAACATGATAGAAGTGAAAATGTGATTAACTAGACTTGAGAAACTGAGAGAGAGAGAGAGAGAGAGAGAGAGAGAGAGAGAGAGAGAGAGAGAGAGAGACAGAGAGAGAGAGACAGAGAGAGAGGGAGAGAGAGAGAGAGAGGGAGAGAGAGAGAGAGACAAAGAGAGAGAGAGGGAGAGAGAGAGAGAGAGAGAGAGAGAGAGAGAGACAGAGAGAGAGACAGAGAGAGACAGAGAGAGAGAGAGACAGAGAGAGAGAGAGACAGAGAGAGAGAGAGAGAGAGACAGAGAGAGAGAGACAGAGAGAGAGGGAGAGAGAGAGAGAGGGAGAGAGACAGACAGAGAGAGACAGAGAGAGAGAGAGACAGAGAGAGAGAGAGACAGAGAGAGAGAGAGAGAGAGAGACAGAGAGAGAGGGAGAGAGAGAGAGAGGAGAGAGAGAGACAGAGAGAGAGAGAGACAGAGAGAGAGAGAGACAGAGAGAGAGAGAGAGAGAGAGGGAGAGAGACAGAGAGAGAGCTCTGTCCATTAATAATACATAGTAACTATAGACTGTAATATTTCATCTATCATCACATAGATGCATTGTGCTGGTTTCCAACACACTGACTGAGCTATGGGATAGAGATAACCTTCTGTATGAGAACCAATTACAGTATATCTGCATCGCCCCTCTATCTACAGTAAAGGCTTTAAACCATCATGGCGTTGTTAGAATCTTGTGTGACACTCATTTCCTCCAACCGATAATTGCAAGTAAACATGTGGAAAGAGAAAGAATGAAAGAACAAGAGCGAATCTGTCCAAGCCTCAGATGGTAAATACAGGTCTTATCAGCTTCTGTGTGTCTTTGGAAATACAGTGCTTATCTCCATCTACAATCATTCCCCCTGGTCTTCATTTCAAAGAGACGTAGCCTTGTGAGAGCTGATTACAGGAGTCCGACTTGACGATAATGACTTTCCTGCCTGAGCCCGATCAGAATCACACACTGCTTCTGGAGACCAGAGGGATGTATAGATTATATAAAGAGGAGAAAAGGTTTGAGGATGTCATTATACGTCCACAAAGAGATCGGGGGAAAACGTCCGACTGTCAAATGTGCATATGCAATTACACACGTCATGCGCACACACGCAAATGTGCATATGCAATTACACACGTCATGCGCACACACGCAAATGTGCATATGCAATTACACACGTCATGCGCACACACGCAAATGTGCATATGCAATTACACGCGTCATGCGCACACACGCAAATGTGCATATGCAATTACACACGTCATGCGCACACACGCAAATGTGCATATGCAATTACACACGTCATGCGCACACACGCAAATGTGCATATGCAATTACACACGTCATGCGCACACACGCAAATGTGCATATGCAATTACACACGTCATGCGCACACACGCAAATGTGCATATGCAATTACACACGTCATGCGCACACACGCAAATGTGCATATGCAATTACACACGTCATGCGCACACACGCAAATGTGCATATGCAATTACACACGTCATGCGCACACACGCAAATGTGCATATGCAATTACACACGCGCACATACATGCGCACACACGCAAATGTGCATATGCAATTACACACGTCATGCGCACACACGCAAATGTGCATATGCAATTACACACGTCATGCGATATGCAATTACGCAAATGTGCAAATGCAATTACACACGTCATGCGCACACACGCAAATGTGCATATGCAATTACACACTATAGCAATGTAGGGACAAACGTAAAAATGTCTCATACTCAGAAATATACTATAGCAATGTAGGGACTTTCAAAGAGTAGGGGGAAAATGTCTCATATTAGAAATATACTGTGAATGAGAAACATGGCAGATAAGAAGATAGGAGAGGGGGGAGAAGAGAGGGAAAAGGAGAGTGGGGAGAGGGGGAGGAGAGAGGGGAGAGGAGAGAGGGGAAAGGATAGGGGGAGAGGGGGAGAGGAGAGAGGGAAAAGGAGAGTGGGGAGAGGGGGAGGAGAGAGGGGAGAGGAGAGAGGGGAAAGGATAGGGGGAGAGGGGGAGAGGAGAGAGGGAAAAGGAGAGTGGGGAGAGGGGGAGGAGAGAGGGGAGAGGAGAGAGGGGAAAGGATAGGGGGAGAGGGGGAGAGGAGAGAGGGAAAAGGAGGAGGGGAGAGTGGGGAGAGGGGAGGAGAGAGGGAAAAAGGTTAGGGGGAGAGAGGGGAAAGGAGAGGGAAAGGGAGACAGGGATATGAAAGGGGATAGGAGAGGTGGGGAGGAGAGGGGATAGGAGAGGGGATAGAAGAGGTGGGGAGGAGAGGGGATAGGAGAGGTGGGGAGGAGAGGGGAGAGGGGATAGGAGAGGGGAGGGGGAGGAGGAGAGAAGATAGGAGAGGGGATAGGAGAGGTGGGGAGGAAAGGGGATAGGAGAGGTGGGGAGGAGAGGGGATAGGAGAGGTGGGGAGGAGAGGGGATAGGAGAGGTGGGGAGGAGAGAGGGGATAGGAGAGGGGATAGGAGAGGGGAGAAGAGAGGGGATAGGAGAGGGGAGAAGAGAGGGGATAGGAGAGGTGGGGAGAAGAGGGGATAGGAGAGGTGGGGAGAAGAGGGGATAGGAGAGGGGATAGGAGAGGTGGGGAGGAGAGGGGATAGGAGAGGTGGGGAGGAGAGGGGATAGGAGAGGGGAGGTGGGGAGAAGAGAGGGGATAGGAGAGGTGGGGAGGAGAGAGGGGATAGGAGAGGGGAGGTGGGGAGGAGAGAGGGGATAGGAGAGGGGAGGTGGGGAGAAGAGAGGGGATAGGAGAGGTGGGGAGGAGAGAGGGGGAAAGATCAGGAATGGATCAGCAGCAGCAAAACACTGACCTTGAAACTAAGTTGTAGTGTAACAAAGCACCTTCTGCCATGATGCATGGTCTGTGTTTATGCTTTCTTTTCCCCTACACAAATTCTACTGACTCGACGGACCTGTCACTGACATAGTCCGAGAGCTGAGAGCATTTCTACTCAAGCAACAAGTCTATTAAATCCACACATATAAACAGGTCCTCTGAATACACACATACAGTGCCTTCGGAAAGTATTCAGACCTCTTGAATTGTTTCACATTTCGTTAGGTTACAGCCTTATTCTAAAATTGATTAAATAATTTTTTCCCCTCATCAACCTACACACAACACCCCATAACAACAAAGCAAAAACAGCTTTTTATACATTTTTGCTAATTTATAAAAAAATAAAAACTGAAATATAACATTTACATAAGTATTCAGACGCTTTACTCAGTACTTTGTTGAAGCACCTTTGGCAGCGATTACAGCCTCAAGTCTTCTTGGGTATGACGCTACAAGCTTGGCACACCTGTATTTGGGGGGTTTCTCCCATTCTCCTCTGCAGATCCTCTCAAGCTCTGTCAGGTTTGATGGGGAGCATTGCTGCACAGCTATTTTCAGGTCTCTCCAGAGATGTTTGATCGATCGGGTTCAGGTTCGGTCTCTGGCTGGGCCACTCAAGGACGTTCAGACGCTTGTCCAGAAAGCCACTCCTGCGTTGTCTTGGCTGTGTGCTTAGAGTCATTGTCCTGTTGGAAGTGGACATTTGCCCCAGTCTGAGGTCCTGAGTGCTCTGGAGCAGGTTTTCATCAAGGATCTCTACGTACTTTGCTCTGTTCATCTTTCCTTCAATCCTGACTAGCCTCTCAGTCCCCACAGCATGATGCTGCCACCACCATGCTTCCCCGTAGGGATGGTGCAAGATTTACTCCAGACGTGACGCTTGGCATTCAGGCCAAAGAGTTCCATCTTGGTTTCATCAGACCAGAGAATCTTGTTTCTCATGGTCTGAAAGTCCTTTTTATGCCTTTTGGCAAACTCCAGGCAGGCTGTCATGTGCCTTTTACTGAGCAGTGGCTTCTGTCTGGCCACTCTACTATAAAGGCCTGATTGGTGGAGTGCTGCAGAGATAGTTCTCCTACTGGAAGGTTCTCCCATCTCCACAGAGGACCTCTGGAGCTCTGTCAGTGTGACCATTGGGTTCTTGGTCACCTACCTGACCAAGGCCCTTCTCAGCCAATTGCTCAGTTTGGCTGGTCAGCCAGTTTTAGGATGAGTCTTGGTGGTTCCAAACTTCTTCCATTTAAGAATGATGGAGGCCACTGTGTTCTTCGGGACCTTCAATGCTGCAGAAATATTTTGGTACCCTTCCCCAGATCGGTGCCTCGACACAATCCTGTCCCGGAGCTCTACGGACAATTCCTTCGACCTCATGGCTTGGTTTTTGCTCTGACATGCACTGTCAACTGTGAGACCTTACAATATATAGACAGGTGCGAGCCTTTCAACATCATATCCAAGCAATTGAAATACTACAGGTGGACTCCAATCAAGTTGTAGAAACATCTCAAGGATGATCAATGGAAACAAAATGCACCTGAACTCAATTTGAGTTTCATAGCAAAGGGTCTGAATACTTATGTAAATAAGTTATTTCTTGTTTTTATTTTTAATCCATTTGGAATATTTTCTAAAAACCTGTTTCTCTTTGTCATTACAGGGTATTGTGTTTAGATTGAAGAGGAAAATCCATTTTAGATTAAGGCTGTAACTTAACAAAATGTGGAAAAAGTATCCTAATGAACTGTATAATCAAGTCATCTGAACAGACAGATAGACACACATACTGTATAAACAAGTCCTCTGAATACACACATATAAACAAGGTCCTCTGAATACACACATATAAACAGGTCCTCTGAATACACATATAAACAGGTCCTCTGAATACACATATAAACAAGTCCTCTGAATACACATATAAACAGGTCCTCTGAATACACACATATAAACAAGTCCTCTGAATACACATATAAACAGGTCCTCTGAATACACATATAAACAAGTCCTCTGAATACACACATATAAACA
The DNA here is from genome assembly GCF_034236695.1 of Oncorhynchus nerka. Lineage (NCBI taxonomy): Eukaryota > Metazoa > Chordata > Actinopteri > Salmoniformes > Salmonidae > Oncorhynchus > Oncorhynchus nerka. The sequence continues at coordinate 85,352,604 of NC_088419.1, read as the reverse complement.
GGTCCTCTGAATACACATATAAACAGGTCCTCTGATAAACAGGTCCTCTGAATACACACATATAAACAGGTCCTCTGAATACACACATATAAACAGGTCCTCTGAATACACACATAAAACAAGTCCTCTGAATACACATATAAACAAGTCCTCTGAATACACACATAAACAAGTCCTCTGAATACACACACATATTGCAAATATATTGAAAAAGAAATACAGAAATATCTAATTTACAGAAGTATTCACACCCCCGAGTCAATACATGTTAGAATAGTCTTTCTGAGCTTTGCACATCTGGATTGTAGAATATTTTCACATTATTGTTTTTAAAATTCTTCAAACTCTGTCAAGTTGGTTGTTGATCATTGCTAGACGGGCATTTTCTAGTCTTGCCATAGATGTTCAAGTCGATTTAAGTCAAAACTGTATCTAGGCTAACATTCAATGTCATCTTTGTAAGCAACTCCAGTGTAGATTTGGCCTTGTGGTTTAGGTTATTTTCCTGTTGAATGGAAAAGCAGACTGAACCAGGTTTTCCTCTAGGATTTTGCCTGTGCTTAGCTCTATTCCATTTAGTTTTATCCTGAAAAACTCTCTAGTCCTTGCCAATGACAAGCATACCCATAACATGATGCAGCCACCATCCTGCTTGAAAATATGAAGTGGTACTCAGTGATGTGTTGTGTTGGATTTAATCCATTTTAAATTCAGGCTGTAACACATCAAAATATGGGAAAAGTCAAGGGATGTGAATATTTTCTGAAGGGACTGTATAAACGAGTCTCCTGAATACATACATATAAACAAGCTATAGGCTATGCATAGTGCACACAAAAAGGAATGGGATTTCAGAAGCATCAAAGAAACACCATTTTTGGCTCCGAGCCGTGATCTGTAGAGCTGGCATAGTGTGTGAGAGAGTATGTAGTGGTGGTCTGTTCATCTGTCCAAGATGGGACAGTGGGCCAGTGTGCTTAGCCTGTGCTGCCGCAGTAAACACCCAGTAATAAAAGCCCTGTTACTATGGCAGTGTGTCTGTGGAAGCAAGCACATGCTCCCTCCCATGTTTCTGTGGGTTCCTATTCGGATCACACACAACATTCCGGAATACCCTTAGGAATAACCTCACTTCCTCTTGTCACAGTTCTATAGACTCAAACTAAATGTTTTGATGATGACATGATTAAAGCCAGGAGAACATGGAGATATAAGCTGTGCTTTGAAAGGGCAGGCGGCAAATGGACAAGGCAGGCTGAGGGCCAGAGGGAGAGGAGAAACATCACAGCACCTGTGTCAACACAACTGCCTAGGCCTTATTTGCTGAGGCATTAATTCTTCCATCCTGTGGCTGTCTCTGTCTGTCTCTTGCTGAACGGGTACAGGAGGTGAGGGATGCAAGAGGAAGTGTTAAACTTGAGGGCATGAAAGCAAGCAGATGGGGGTAAACTCCTGGCACAGGAGAATCCCAACCAAGGTCAACCGTCTGAGGTTGTGTGTTCACTTACCTGAATACCAGTTTCAAAGAATAGCTCAATGTTTCCACTAGTGTACAAAGAACTGACATCGGCATGTATCAACATTACATGCTATTCCCTCATTGCCTTTCATATTCCAACTGACCTTTTAGAAACCAAGTGCCAGTGCTGATGCCATTATTCACAATTGTAATTTGTGCTAACATTTCAGTGTGTATAGAAATGGAATTGACTATGAAAAGTGTGATTGAAATGAATTATGTGAATTGGAACCAGTTGACTGTATGAACTGTAATTATCCTGTTAACTGTTTCACAATATTGTAGGTTTCGGTGCAGCAGAGGAAACAGTCAGCCAAGGGAGACATTTCTCACGTTAATAAGCGGAGGCATTTATTTAGGAGAAGTGGTGACTGAACTGAATGATCTGCTTGTGAAGGGCAGTGTTGGTTCTGTGTTTGTCCTTGAGGTGTGAGTCAGTGGAGCGCTGATTCAGCTCTATCCTTCATTCTACTGTACCACAGAGACTCTTTTCTCCTTGCAAGCCCTGACAGTTGGCACCCTGTACCCCCGATTGACTAACCTGGCTTACGCTCTCAGATAACCCACTACATACACACACACACGTGCACGCACTCTCACACAACGCCTACTCTCTGCCAAGTCCTACACCGCCTTCTCCAGCAAGCTAAAATGTCAACACAATGGGAGCATTGAGAATGGGGGTTATCCCAGGTGGGGGTAGGAAACAAGTCAAACCCAGGATTAAAGCCTGTTCTAGTCCCTCTCAGGTCCTCACTACTGTACTGTTCTAGTCCCTCTCAGGTCCTCACTACTGTACTGTTCTAGTCCCTCTCAGGTTCTCACTACTGTACTGTTCTAGTCCCTCTCAGGTCCTCACTACTGTACTATTCTAGTCCCTCTCAGGTCTCACTACTGTACTGTTCTAGTCCCTCTCAAGTTCTCACTACTGTACTGTTCTAGTCCCTCTCAGGTCCTCACTACTGTACTATTCTAGTCCCTCTCAGGTCTCACTACTGTACTGTTCTAGTCCCTCTCAGGTTCTCACTACTGTACTGTTCTAGTCCCTCTCAGGTCCTCACTACTGTACTGTTCTGGTCTCTCTCAGGTTCTCACTACTGTACTGTTCTAGTCCCTCTCATGTTCTCACTACTGTACTGTTCTAGTCCCTCTCAGGTCCTCACTACTGTACTATTCTAGTCTCTCTCAGGTTCTCACTACTGTACTGTTCTAGTCCCTCTCAGGTCTCACTACTGTACTGTTCTAGTCCCTCTCAGGTTCTCACTACTGTACTGTTCTAGTCCCTCTCAGGTTCTCACTACTGTACTGTTCTAGTCCCTCTCAGGTTCTCACTACTGTTCTAGTCCCTGTTCTCTAGTCCTGGTCTCTCAGGTTCTCACTACTGTACTGTTCTAGTCCCTCTCAGGTTCTCACTACTGTACTGTTCTAGTCCCTCTCAGGTTCTCACTACTGTACTGTTCTGGTCTCTCTCAGGTTCTCACTACTGTACTGTTCTAGTCCCTCTCAGGTTCTCACTACTGTACTGTTCTAGTCCCTCTCAGGTCCTCACTACTGTACTATTCTAGTCCCTCTCAGGTTCTCACTACTGTACTGTTCTAGTCCCTCTCAGGTTCTCACTACTGTACTGTTCTAGTCCCTCTCAGGTTCTCACTACTGTACTGTTCTAGTCCCTCTCAGGTTCTCACTACTGTACTGTTCTAGTCCCTCTCAGGTCCTCACTACTGTACTGTTCTAGTCCCTCTCAGGGTCAAATGGCACCCCATTCCTTATGTAGTGCACTACTCAGGGCTCTGGTCCAAAGTAGTGCACTTTATAGGGATTAGGGCTCTGGTCCAAAGTAGTGCACTATATAGGGAATAGGGTGCTATTTGGGACAGTATTCTTCCACTGAATAACCAACTTCTCTTTCTCCTTTCCTCCATCAGAACGTTGTTCTCTCCCTCTCCATCCATCTGTAAAATGACTGTGAAAATGCCTCTCTCTCTGCCCATTAGTATGGACAGACGTCAATACCATTACAGATCGATGATAGCACTAGTGTCTGTCCATTGCCAAGCTAACAGCCTCTCTCCCTAGGCTTGAGTGTGGTTGAGAACAGCCCTGGCCTGGATCTCCCCAGACAGTCAGAGGTACATTAGTGTTAACAGCCAAGGCAATTTGCCAGCTCCTTATCCTGCCAGGAGAAGTGTTCATGCAACCACTCTCTCTCCAGCTAAACACTAGGCAGCCAGAAAAGATTACGACCCTACGCTTGCTTTCAGCTGCACTGGAGTCGGACAGGCTTCCTGTTTAGATTAGGACACCACGGAGCCGGTGTGCAATATGGCTCGGAAAACACACCTCAATCCAGGGATGAGAAATGGCATTGTACTCAGAATTGTTCCATTATTCCAACAGTCACACAGAAAATATTTACCGTTTATGTCACGACTTCCACCGAAGGTGGCTCCTCTTCCTGTTCGGGCGGTGCTCGGCGGTCGTTGTCACCGGTCTACTAGCTGCCACCAATGGTGGCTCCTCTTCCTGTTCGGGCGGTGCTCGGCGGTCGTCGTCACCGGTCTACTAGCTCCCACCGAAGGTGGCTCCTCTTCCTGTTCGGGCGGTGCTCGGTGGTCGTCGTCACCGGTCTACTAGCTCCCACCGAAGGTGGCTCCTCTTCCTGGTCGGGCGGTGCTCGGCGGTCGTCGTCACCGGTCTACTAGCTCCCACCGAAGGTGGCTCCCCTGCCTGTTAGGGCGGTGCTCGGCGGTCGTCGTCACCGGTCTACTAGCTCCCACCGAAGGTGGCTCCTCTTCCTGTTCGGGCGGTGCTCGGCGGTCGTCGTCACCGGTCTACTAGCTCCCACCGAAGGTGGCTCCCCTGCCTGTTCGGGCGGTGCTCGGCGGTCGTCGTCACCGGTCTACTAGCTGCCACCGAAGGTGGCACCCCTGCCTGTTCGGGCGGTGCTCGGCGGTCGTCGTCACCGGTCTACTAGCTCCCACCGAAGGTGGCTCCCCTGCCTGTTCGGGCGGTGCTCGGCGGTCGTCGTCACCGGTCTACTAGCTCCCACCGAAGGTGGCTCCCCTGCCTGTTCGGGCGGTGCTCGGCGGTCGTCGTCACCGGTCTACTAGCTCCCCTGCCTGTTCGGGCGGTGTTCGGCGGTCGTCGTCACCGGTCTACTAGCTGCCACCGAAGGTGGCTCCCCTGCCTGTTCGGGCGGTGCTCGGCGGTCGTCGTCACCGGTCTACTAGCTCCCACCGAAGGTGGCTCCCCTGCCTGTTCGGGCGGTGCTCGGCGGTCGTCGTCACCGGTCTACTAGCTCCCACCGAAGGTAGCTACCCTGCCTGTTCGGGCGGTGCTCGGCGGTCGTCGTCACCGGTCTACTAGCTCCCACCGAAGGTGGCTCCCCTGCCTGTTCGGGCGGTGCTCGGCGGTCGTCGTCACCGGTCTACTAGCTCCCTGCCTGTTCGGGCGGTGTTCGGCGGTGCGTCACCGGTCTACTAGCTGCCACCGAAGGTGGCTCTGCCTGTTCGGGCGGTGCTCGGCGGTCGTCGTCACCGGTCTACTAGCTGCCACCGAAGGTGGCTCCCCTGCCTGTTCGGGCGGTGCTCGGCGGTCGTCGTCACCGGTCTACTAGCTCCCACCGAAGGTGGCTCCCCTGCCTGTTCGGGCGGTGCTCGGCGGTCGTCGTCACCGGTCTACTAGCTGCCACCGATCCCTTATTCCTTTCTGTTTGTTTTGTCTGCGTATTATGTTCTTTCCCTGTTTTGGAGACATACGTGTTCTATGGGCATTGCCTGTTTGTTTGGCTAGACTACGCAAAATAAACGCATTTCTTTGGAAGTTTGTTCTCTGCGCCTGACTCTACACCCACCACTCCTAGAAATACATGACAGTTTATCCGGAAAATTACACTTTTCGTCCCCATGCTAGGTAGCAGAAGCCACAGCAGGCATTTTGGAATGGCAGAGTCAGCCAATCAGCTCCTTTGTTGTTCAACGCAACGCGACATGCCATCCCACAATGGCTGCTGTGGCTACTACTACCTAGCACCAGGACGAAAACTAGCAATCGTCCAATCTTCTCTGTGTAACAGTTGGGATAATGGGACAACGACAATTCTCATCTCTGAAATTATGTATGTTCTCCGAGCCATATCTCACGCTGGCTCCGCAGTGTCTTAATCTAAACAGGAAGCCTGTCCGACCCCAGTGCAGCTGTAGGCAAGCAAATCTATTCTGGCTACACACTACGCTACTCTAGTCTATACTCTGCAAACCCCAGCCTAGCCGCAAGCTTGGCCTGTCTTTGACTGTCTGATGGTGGATTTCTGCTGTATGTGTTAAGGCAAGGTCTTTTTGATCCATTCCCATCTATGACATGACTGTCCTGTCCACTCTCACCTAATAAATGACCTGTGTTTCGCTGGACCGAGGGGAAAAGTGAAGCAGGCGACATCCAACTGGGGTGTAGGTACCAGTGAGATCATGTGTGAGAGGGTACCAGTGAGATCATGTGTGAGAGGGTACCAGTGAGATCATGTGTGAGAGAGTACCAGTGAGATCATGTGTGAGAGGGTACCAGTGAGATCATGTGTGAGAGGGTACCAGTGAGATCATGTGTGAGAGGGTACCAGTGAGATCATGTGTGAGAGGGTACCAGTGAGATCATGTGTGAGAGGGTACCAGTGAGATCATGTGTGAGAGGGTACCAATGAGATCATGTGTGCGAGGGTACCAGTGAGATCATGTGTGAGAGGGTACCAGTGAGATCATGTGTGAGAGGGTACCAGTGAGATCATGTGTGAGAGGGTACCAGTGTGATCATGTGTACGGGGAAAAGAAGACAGATTGGCCTTACACTGTGGAAATATGAGGAAATTAGCACATTGGGCTTGAAATACAAAGAATATGTATTTCACCAGCCAGGCAGTGTAAATGGGACATCAAAGTGTGTTGCAGCATTTAGCTGCATAGCTGTTTTTCTCTTCAAATGCAGCCTATTAATTTCTTGGCCGGTTATGACACAAAGAAAGACTTAAATTATATTTACGTGTTTCTCAAATTGCATAAATGAAACTGTTCAAACGGCTCTGAGAAGAGAATATATATATCAGGGAGTCTTCAGAGGGCGTTTAAAATGCACAGACGAATGTAGGACATAAAAAAACAAGGGCATAAAAAGCATGTCATTTTATATGGGCTCATAAATAGCCAGAAGAAAGGAGGATATTGAGAGAAAGCAGATTTCGCCTAGTTGGGGGATTTTTTACATTTCTTTTAAAACATGAAACTTCGTCCCAAGCCACTGCGCAAACAGATACGAGAACGTCCAGGTTTACGGTCTGAGTCTTTCCCTCTGAAAGCCAATGTTTATAATCTTCCAGGGCTGGAATTCATGGAAATGGAGAGGCGACTGGAAAGCCACAATAGCAGGAGAAAGGCCCCAAAATGGCACACAAAGAAAGAAAGTGTTTAATCTGTATCTGGCATGGTGCTGGGGTCCAGTTTACATGGTAACGTGTGTCTCTTCATACACAAACAGAAGAATAAGCGACTATCTTTGATGCACATGGGAGGTAAGGGTTAGGACGCCAAACCTCATGGGGATGCCTATATTTCAATAATTAAGTGGCAAAACATGTCCATTAAAACAGAGATGCCATTGAGACTGACAGCTACACGCTACACAGACAGATTGGTTCTTACTACCTGCATTTCAACTGAATTTCGAAATAATACACAGTTACACAGACAGAAAAAACAGGTTAAAACCTCTCTGGGATATGTGGGACGTCCCACCTCTCCAACAGCCAGTGAAAGTGCAGGGCGCCAAATTCAAAACAACAAAAATCTCATAATTAAAATTCCTCAAGCATACAAGTATTTTACACCATTTTAAAGATAAAATTCTCGTTAATCCAGCCACAGTGTCTGATTTAAAAAATGCTTTACAGCGAAAGCACCACAAACGATTATGTTAGGTCACCACCAACTCACAGGAAAACACAGCCATTTTTCCAGCCAAAGGGAGGAGCCACAAAAAGCACAAATAGAGATAAAATGAATCACTAACCTTATTTTGTTCGATAAAGTGCATATTTATATAAAAAAATCTCATTTTACATTGGCGCATTACGTTCGGTAGTTCTAAAACATGCGGTGATTGTGCAGAGAGTCACATGAATTGACAGAAATACTCATTATAAATGTTGATGAAAATTCAAGTGTTATGCATGGAACTTTAGATACACTTCTCCGTAATGCAACCTCTGTGTCAGATTTCAACAAAACTTTACGGAAAAAGCATAATCTGAGTACTGCATTCAGAGCCCAAACCAGCCAAAAGAAATATCCGCCATGTTGCGCAGTCAACATTAATCAAAAATAGCATTATAAATATTCACTTACCTTTGATGATCTTCATCAGAATGCACTCCCAGGAATCGCAGTTCCACAATAAATGTTTGTTTTGTTCGATAATGTCCATAATTTATGTCCAAATAGCTTCTTTTGTTAGGGCGTTTGGTAAACAAATACAAAAGCGCTTTCAGGTCCAGCCAAACGTCGGACAAAAAGTTCAAAAAGTTCTGTTACAGCCCGTAGAAACTTGTCAAACTAAGTATAGAATCAATCTTTAGGATGTTTTTATCATAAATCTTCAATAATGTTCCAACTGGAGAATTCCTATGTCTGTAGAAATGCAATGGAACGAGAGCTAACTCTCTCGTGACCGTGCCTCAGAGCCAGTGGCAATCTGCCAGACACCTGACTCATTCCTCTCTCACTCGGTCCCACCTCACAGTAGAAGCCTGAAACAATGTTCTAAAGACTGTTGACATCTAGTGGAAGCCTTAGGAAGTGCAACATAACCAATATCCCACTGTACCTACAATAGGGGCTGAGTTACAAAACTACAAGCCTCAGATTTCCCACTTCCTGATTGGATTTTTCTGTTTTCTGTTCTGTTATACTCACAGACATCATTCAAACAGTTTTAGAAACTTCAGAGTGTTTTCTAACCAATACTACTAATAATATGCATATATACTGTATATATATTATAGCAGGCAGTTTACTCTGGGCACCTTATTCATCCAAGCTACTCAATACTGCCCCGTCACCAAGAAGTTAACAATTAGTTTTATTTTGGAGGGGAAAATGAACGTGCATTTCGGAATACATTTTAAAAATCAATAGAGCGCCTCTGTTTTTTTTAATCAAAAGTAAATTCCCCTGCATGGATGTTGGATCCAGCCAAGCAATACGAGGGCCAATAAGGTAGCCAGTAAAAGGGCTTTATTGGAAGTGCTTGGTAATACTCCCACCTGCCTACCTCCCTTGCTCTAAAGTACATATCTCTCCCTCTCACCATCACTGCTCAGCCACTGAGGCTTGTCTCTTTCTATTCTTCTGCATTTACAGTACACATCATAACGGCCCATTAAAGCTGCTATTTGTAACTTTTTGGGTGACCTGACACTTTTTGGGTGATCTGTCATTCTAATTGAAAGCAAGTTTAAGAATAGGTAGATATGTTCTATGTGTGCTATTTCTATGCGTCCCGTTCTTTTGTTTCATTTTTGCGTCTTCTACTTTCGATTTTGTACAGAAGCTCAAACAGCTGAAAATACAATATTTTTAATTATTGAAAGGATATTTCACAGCGGTTTAGATGATACAATGATTCTTCACACATTGCTTGTTTAGTCACATACACTGTATGTCACGTTCTGACCTTTATTTCCTTTGTTTTGTCATTATTTAGTATGGTCAGGGCGTGAGTTGGGGTGGGCAGTCTATGTTTGTTTTTCTATGATTTGGGTATTTCTATGTTTCGGCCTATTATGGTTCTCAATCAGAGGCAGGTGTCATTAGTTGTATCTGATTGAGACTCATACTTAGGTAGCCTGGGTTTCACTGTGTGTTTGTGGGTGTTTGTTTCCGTGTCTGTGTTTTTCCACCACACGGTACTGTTTTGGGTATCGTTCATTCCACGTTTATTGTTTTTGTATTCAGTTGTTCATGTGTACATTTTCGTATTAAAAGAACCATGGACACTTACCACGCCGCATATTGGTCCTCTGAGCCTTCTCGCCTCTCCTCTTCGGAAGAAGAGGAGGAAATCCCTTACCCTGAAATTTGGCAAACTATTAGAATTTTAGCAACCAGAAAAGGGTGCAGCGATTTCTGTATATTGCACCTTTAAGAACAGACAGCTACCAGGGTTCTCAACCTTAGCTCTCACTAATGGTAGGTTCCATTACTGTGGAACTAATCCATTACAATCTAGAACACAATATCACCTAGTAGTATACAGTACTATATACAACCAAACAGGAATAGAAAACTAGAACACCAGAACACAGTAGGTGTGTTTCAAATACTCATACTAACTGCACTAACTGTACTATTTGTGATGTAAATTCAGTATGTAGTATGCTTAGGAATACCCTCACTTCCTAGTAGTATGGATGGATATATGGATATAGTTAGCATGCCAAAAGTTCCCAGATGTCGTACTACATTCGCCAAAATACAGCCAATGTCCGACGAGAGCAGATACAAATTCATTGCTTTAACTAATTATGACAAATGTAAAGAAAATGTTGAGCTATGTAATAAAGCTATGAATTTTCAAATAAGTGACGTTACACATTATGTTGGCTAACAATTTGTTAGCTACACTATCCTTATGAACCGCATAGCATATCATTACAGCAGTACATACCGGTATTTTAGCTAGTTAACTCGATGTATTAGTTGGCTACTAATATATCGAACTTGCCAGTATTTTAACTATATGCTATCTAATTAACTACCCAATGTTTATTGACTACATTATTCATGTCATTCTTAGCTAAGCTAATTGGTATAGTCGTTGTGCCCTCTCAATGGACATTATTCATTTGGGTGCATTCGTTAATTCCCTCTGGCTATCTACTCCTATTTCACTCTCCTCTGAGTGTGCCAGAGTGCAAAATAACTGATGAATTGCCGAATGCTCAACACCCGTTGAATATGTCAGTAAACGTCTGCAAAAAAGCGTAATTACATTGTTGCGAGCAGCACAGTTACAGTCACCAACGCTCTGGATAACATGAAAACAGCCTAACCAGCTCTACTAGGGCGAGTAAAATGGTCAGAGTGAGGTGTTCTCTCATTTGTGTCTGGAAGTAGTCTGGAAGTAGCTAGCAACAGCATCAACTTCCAGTAGACAGGCGTAGCGCTAGTACGCTCAACTGAATGGATACCGTTTGGTTACAGTATACTAAAATGAACTAATAGTAAATGATATACTCATGAAGTGTGTAGTATACAATGTGTTAGTATTGGAACACAGCTAGAGTCTTCGTTCCCAGCTTGTCTCTGAGGAGGGTCTCTGCCTGGGCTCTAGGTCTAGGTGTCCTCTTGTTTTATTCATGGTTGTTTGACACATTATCTGTTACAGCCATGTATATTTTTATCACCTGAGCACTATTCATCACTTTAACACACACATCCCCTGGTCCTGGTAATGGACGATGAATCTAAAGCTACATCATAAACTCTAATACTACAGAGATTAGACACGTTAGCATATTGCCTACTATACTAAGGTTATTGTTATTTGGTAAGCCTGTGGATCAGCTCCAGTGTTATTTTACGGCTCCCAAGATGCTCGTGTGAATATGGTGTTGTGATATTGCCATGGTCATCATGCCAAGTACATACTCATATCATTTGCACAGTCTGGTCTGAGAGTCAAAACGTTTCAGACACTATTGGGCATTCATTCTCCTTTACTTTCCCTGAAATACATGTTATTTGTTTGCAGAGTAGTGTAGTGTGTCATAGTTTTAATCAAATACCTTATCACATCATGATGACACGGATAACAGCAATGTTAAACACTGAGTGTACAAGACATTAGGAACACCTGCCCTTTCCATGACCTCTCCCATCCTCCTCTATCCTCCTCTCCTCTCCTCTCCCCCTCTATCCCCCTCTCCTCTATCCTCCTCTTCTATATCCTACTCTCCTCTGTCCTCCTCTCCTCTATCCTCCTCTCCTCTTCTCCTCTATCCTCCTTTCCTCTCTCCTCTCCCTCTATCCTCCTCTCCTCTACCCCCCCTCTATCCTCCTCTCCTCTCCTCTATCCTCCTCTTCTATATCCTACTCTCCTCTGTCCTCCTCTCCTCTATCCTCCTCTCCTCTTCCCTCCTCTCCTCTATCCCCCTCTCCTCTTTTCTCCACTCCTCTCCCCTTCTCTCTCCACTCATCTCCCCTGCTATCCTCCTCTTCCCTTCTCTCCTCTATCCTCCTCTATCTTCCTCTCCTCTTCTCCTCTATCCTCCTCTCCTCTATCCTTCTCTCCACTCATCTTTCCTCCTCTCCTCTATCCTCCTTTCCTCTCCCCTCCCCTCCTCTCCTCTATCCTCCTCTCCACTCCCCTCCACCTCCCCTCCACTCCTCTCCTCTATCCTTCCACTCCTCTCCTCTATCCTTGTCTCCTCTCCCCTATCCTATTTTCCTCTCCCCTCCTCTCCTCTATCCGCTCCTCTCCTCTCCTTTATCCTCCACTCCTCTCCTCTTCTCTCCTCTATCCTCCTCTTCTCTCATCTATCCTCCTCTTCCCTTCTCTCCTCTCCTCTATCCTCCTCCTCTTAGTCCTCTCCTCTATCCCCCTCTCCTCTTTTCCCCACTCCTCTCCCCTCCTCTCCTCTCTTCTTGCTAGATCGAATCCCCGAGCTGACAAGGTAAAAATCTGTTGTTCTGCCACTGAGCAAGGCAGTTAACCCACTGTTCCCCGGGCGCTGGAGACGTGGATGTCAATTAAGGCAGCCCCCCGCACCTCTCTGATTCAGAGGGGTTGGGTTAAATGCGGAAGACACATTTCAATTGAATATATTCAGTTGGACAACTGACCAGTTATCCCCCTTTCCCTTTCTCCACTCCTCTCTAACATTGAGCATATAACACACATATACCAGTAGCCCACTGAATTCTCTACACAGCACCACCACCACAACAACAACAACACAAAGCAGCCTAACCTTGAGCCAAACTAGAAATAACACCAAATGAGACCATTTAGACAGGCCTACTCATTTGGCCAGTGCTGCAGCATCGATCCTATTGACTGAAGCCATCAGACTGCTGCTAGTGATCACTGCCTGTCTGTCTGTCTGTCAACCAGACCGGAGTATTTCCAGGAAAAGGCATGAGAGCAACTAATGAGGCGCTATCTATATGCTAAGATATCATAACGTGGAGAAGCCTTGTTAAGTTAGCACTCGTTTGTTGACAAGGAGAAGTATCCTGCACAGTGTTCAGCGGAGAACAAATAGGTCTGAGATATGACAGCCTGATGGGCTCTGTCTGCTTCCAGGGAGGAGGAGATCAAACAACCCTGGGCTGGGCAATATATCAAATTAATCATGATGACACTAACAATAGCAACATTATACACTGAGTGTACAAAACATTAGGAACAGCTGCTCTTTCCATGACATACCCTGACCAGGTGAATCCAGGTGAAAGCTATGATCCCTTATTGATGTCACCGGTTCAATCAGTGTAGATGAAGGTAGATGAAGGGGAAGAGACAGGTTAAAGAAGGATTTTTAAGCCTTGAGACAATTGAGACATGGATTGTGTACAGTTGAAGTTGGAAGTTTACGCCCCCCCCTTGAAATACATCCACAGGTACACCTCCAATTGACTCAAATGATGTCAATTAGCCTATCAGAAGCTTCTAAAGCCATGACATCATTTTCTGGAATTTTCCAAGCTGTTTAAAGGCACAGTCAACTTAAGTGTATGTAAACTTCTGACCCACTGGAATTGTGATACAGTAAATTATAAGTGAAATAATCTGTATGTAAACATTTGTTGGAAAAATGACTTGTGTCATGCACAAAGTAGATGTCCTAACCGACTTGCCAAAACTATAGTTTGTTAACAAGAAATATGTGGAGTGGTTGAAAAATGAGTTTCAATGACTCCAACCTAAGTGTATGTACACGTCTGACTTCAACTGTATTTGTGCCATTCAGAGGGTGAATGGGCAAGACAAAAGATTTATGTTAGTAGGTGCCAGACATACCGATTTGAGTGTGTCAAGAACTGCAACGCTGCTGAGTTTTTCACTCTTAACAGTTTCCTGTGTGTACGACATCCAGCCAACATGACACAACTATGGGAGGTATTGGAGTTGACATGGGCCAGCATCCCTTGGAACACTTTTGACACCTTGTAGAGTCCATTCCCCCAACAAAGAGGGGGTTCGGAGGGCAAAATGGGGTGCATCTCAATATTAGGAAGGTGTTCCTAATGTTTTGTACACTCAGCGTATATCCTTTTCATATTGAGCCACACTATCTGATGGGACTCCTGGGAACCGACTATGTGGCAGTAGTTTGCTAATCCTAATTGGTTTGTAATGCTGATCTCATGCTCTGAACATAGAGATGAAATGTGTGAGACCCACTTTGCGTTCCTCGACAATAACAGCACTGCTGAAGCAGGGCAGCGCAGGGCAGAGTAGGGCAGAACAGAACAGGGCAGAGCAGGGTGTGAGAGCCAGAAGAGTGTTATATGTTATAGATGAGCAACACACACCCCTTCCAACTAGAGACAAATATGATTCAGAGAAAAGTCAAAAGGAGGACAGAATATGTCCTACATCTTCTTCCAACAGACCCTACAGAGCTCTAAAAACTGTTCATGAAACACAATATCAGCCTGTTGCAGTACTGCACCCTTCATATACCCTACCACTGACTTCCTCATGAAAGAGCAAGAAGAGATTAGAAGAGGAGAAAGAGAGATAGCCATGGGATGAAATGGAAAAATCATTGTCTCCCTGGGGGAAAGAGAGAGGATTAATGGGGCTACGGATAGAGTACAAATCTACAGGACAAAAGACCTCTTTGCCTCCATCTAGAACCTGAAACAAAAAGACATTACTTCTCCTGCCTGTTCTGCTTCAGAGGAGAGGACCATGAAACAGTGCTGCAGTTAGGGTTGCACGTTTTGGGGAATATTCAGAAGTGGACTCTCAGTGGGAATTAACGGGGATATATGGGAATTAACAGAAATAGATGCAAATTAATATTAATACCATTTAAATGTAGATGTTTTTTGCGTTGGATATATTTACCATATCATATGGTGACAGAAACATAAACCTTTTACCTTAACATAAACCTTTTACCTTATCATAAACCTTTTACCTTAACATAAACCTTTTACCTTATCATAAACCTTTTACCTTAACATAAACCTTTTACCTTATCATAAACCTTTTACCTTATCATAAACCTTTTACCTTATCATAAACCTTTTACCTTATCATAAACCTTTTACCTTATCATAAACCTTTTACCTTAACATAAACCTTTTACCTTAACATAAACCTTTTACCTTATCATAAACCTTTTACCTTAACATAAACCTTTTACCTTAACATAAACCTTTTACCTTATCATAAACCTTTTACATCATCATAAACCTTTTACCTTATCATAAACCTTTTACCTTAACATAAACCTTTTACCTTAACATAAACCTTTTACCTTAACATAAACCTTTTTACCTTAACATAAACCTTTTACCTCATCATAAACCTTTTACCTTATCATAAACCTTTTACCTTAACATAAACCTTTTACCTTAACATAAACCTTTTACCTTAACATAAACCTTTTACCTTATCATAAACCTTTTACCTTATCATAAACCTTTTACCTTAACATAAACCTTTTACCTTAACATAAACCTTTTACCTTAACATAAACCTTTTACCTTAACATAAACCTTTTACCTTAACATAAACCTTTTACCTTAACATAAACCTTTTACCTTATCATAAACCTTTTACCTTAACATAAACATTTTACCTTATCATAAACCTTTTACCTTAACATAAACCTTTTACCTTATCATAAACCTTTTACCTTAACATAAACCTTTTACCTTAACATAAACCTTTTACCTTAACATAAACCTTTTACCTTATCATAAACCTTTTACCTTAACATAAACCTTTTACCTTAACATAAACCTTTTACCTTAACATAAACCTTTTACCTTATCAGAAGAAGACATAATTGCAAATGATTAAATCCTTTCAATAGAAATAAAATAAAATAAATGTAGTTACAAATTGAACTTGAATTAAATGAGTTGACTCTTCACATGGGATGATTTCACTGAACAGCAAAAGAAAGGGAATATTGAATGATCCCCAATGATCCATCGCATCTCCCAAAAATGTTTTCAACATACATCTGTAAAATGATCGTTTCTAGACTAAGCTTTGGTTGTTTTCCTCTCAGGCTTCCATGTCTTCTCTCTGGACCTCCTCAATGTCCACCTCTTGAACATCAGACTCTCAGGCTTCCATGTCTTCTCTCTGGACCTCCTCAATGTCCACCTCTTGAACATCAGGCTTCCATGTCTCTCCCT
Organism: Oncorhynchus nerka; assembly: GCF_034236695.1. Classification (NCBI taxonomy): domain Eukaryota; kingdom Metazoa; phylum Chordata; class Actinopteri; order Salmoniformes; family Salmonidae; genus Oncorhynchus; species Oncorhynchus nerka. The sequence continues at coordinate 85,336,656 of NC_088419.1, read as the reverse complement.
GGAGGCTTCATCATGTCTTCTCCCTGGACCTCCTCAATGTCCACCTCTTGAACATCAGACTCTCAGGCTTCCATGTCTTCTCCCTGGACCTCCTCAATGTCCACCTCTTGAACATCAGACTCTCAGGCTCCTCAATGTCCACCTCTTGAACCAGACTGGCTTCCATGTCCTCCTGGACAATGTCCACCTCTTGAACATCAGACTCTCAGGCTTCCATGTCTTCTCCCTGGACCTCCTCAATGTCCACCTCTTGAACATCAGACTCTCAGGCTTCCATGTCTTCTTCCTGGACCTCCTCAATGTCCACCTCTTGAACATCAGACTCTCAGGCTTCCATGTCTTCTCCCTGGACCTCCTCAATGTCCACCTCTTGAACATCAGACTCTCAGGCTTCCATGTCTTCATCCTCAATGTCCACCTCTTGAACATCAGACTCCTTCCATGTCTTCTCCCCTGGACCTCCTCAATGTCCACCTCTTGAACATCAGACTCTCAGGCTTCCATGTCTTCTCCCTGGACCTCCTCAATGTCCACCTCTTGAACATCAGACTCTGAGGCCTCATCTTCAGACTGTCACTTTCCAACCTTGTTGAGGATGGCTCGTTGTCAGGCTCAAAAAGCCTAAAATTTCCCAAGATGGTCACCAATTTCTAAACCCTTGTATTGTTCAGCCTGTTGCGTGCTTTGGTGTGTGTGTTCCCAAACAAGGACCAGTTGCACTCTGAAGCGGCTTATGTTGGGATTTGGAGGATGATGGATGCAACAGGGAAAGAGCCTCAGATCCACAAAGATCCACAAAGTCCCTTCCACCAGGTGGCTGATGAGATATGTTGGCACAACTTCTATATTGCATCTCCATCCCAAAGCCCTTGCTTGGAAGTGTACTTCGCCAGACTGCCAAGAACTTTGCCCTCATCTAGGCCAAGGTGGCGAGACACGGTAGTGATGACACCATAGGCCTTGCTGATCTCTGCACCAGACAGGATGCTCTTGCCAGCATACTTACATACGTACTCTGTGGCGTGTGTGGGCTTCAGGCAGATGTCTTCACGCTTTTTGATGTATTTCAGAACTGCAGTTTCCTCTGCTTGGAGCAACAGTGAAGTGGGCAGGGCAGTACAGATTTCTTCTCTTACATCTGCAAGCAGAGTCTGAACATCAGACAGGATGGCATTGTCTCCCTCAATCTGTGCAATGACTACTGCTATAGGTTTCAGGAGTTTCAGACTGCTTACCACTCTCTCCAAAAATACATCATCCAGGAGGATCCCCTTGATGGGGCTGTCCATATCGGAAGACTGTGATATGGCCATTTCTTGGAGAGACTCGTTCCACTCCAGGAGACTGTGAAACATGATGACAACACCACCCCAATGGGTGTTGCTGGGCAGCTTCAATGTGGTGCTCTTATTCTTCTCACTTTTTATTTATTTTTATTCCACCTTTATTTAACCAGGTAGGCTAGTTGAGAACAAGTTTACAACTTTGCTTTATGAGGTAGATTGCTGCTATAACTTGATGACCCTTCACATACCTAACCATTTCCTTGGCTCTCTTGTAGAATGTATCCATTGTTTTCAGTGCCATACTGTCCTTGAGGAGCAGATTCAACGCATGAGCAGTAGGGTAGGACACCTCCACCTTATACCAAGCAGCCTTCATGTTCACAGCATTGTCTGTCACCAGTGAAAATACCTTCTGTGGTCCAAGGTCATTGATGACTGCTTTCAGCTCATCTGCAATGTAGAGACTGGTGTGTCTGTTGTCCCTTGTGTCTGTGCTCTTGTAGAATACTGGTTGAGGGGTGGAGATTATATAGTTAATTATAATTTCCCACAAACATTCAACCAACTATCAGAGATGATTGCAATAGTCTGCTTTCTCTATGATTTGCTTGACCTTCACTTGAACTCTGTTGAACTCTGCATCCAGCAAATTAGTAGATAAAGCATGTCTGGTTGGAGGGATGTATGCTGGTCAAAGAACATTCAGAAATCTCTTCCAATACACATTGCCTGTGAGCATCAGAGGTGAACCAGTTGCTATCGATAATGTGTTTAATTCATCATTTTCAACTCGAATATAAGTAGAGGGACTTTTGTCAGAGGTTGCTTGTTGTGAGCGCTGAATGCATCTTTGTGCATTCTTCACGTGTGATTTGGCACAGTATTTGCAAATGTACACAGCTTTTCCTTCTACATTAGCTGCAGTGAAATGCCTCCACACATCAGATAGTGCCCGTGGCATTTTCCTGTAAAGATTAGAAAAAAGGAGTAAAAAAACCCAAATACAATTCCATGTACAGATAAATAGTTAAGCAGTTAGATTAAACAACTCCTTTGTAAGATGAATGTTTTAAAATGAAACATGCATGGAAACAGGTGAAATAACACTCCTCAGTTAGCAAGGCTCAAGCAAGCTAAAACCCACATGGTAGCAAAAACTAACTAGCAGAAATTGTTAACAGGTTAGAAATGATTTAAACACATTTTGCTGTAGGATTATATTTACTAGTTAACAAAAAATCATGTATGTCTTATAAAATATATTCACCCCACCCAGTATTGTAATCAAAACAATGTAAGCATGTAGTCCTTGGTTCAGACAGTGTAGTAGTATGGGCTCAATAGCATCTTGAGAATCAGCTGTACAACAATGCACTGTGCATGCAGAAGGTTGCGATTCCATTGAATTGGGGATAGTTTAACCAAAATATGCCACAAGACCTAGAATTGCCTTATGTGTATCTCACAAAAAAGGTTCAATGTTATAAGCTAACATTTTAAAATGAATTTAAGCTAAATTAACCAAATTCCATGGCTTAACTCCCAAGGAATAATTCCGTAAATTTTCCAGAAAGTTTCCGACCCTTTGCAACCCTAGCTGCAGTGCACATTATGAATCTGATTCTCTCCTCTCCTCGTACACTACATGACTAAAAGTATGTGGACACCTGGTCGTCAAACATCTCATTCCAAAATCGTGGGCATCAATATGTAGTTGGTCCCCACTTTGCTGCTATAACAGCCTCCACTCTTCTCAGAAGCCTTTCCACTAGATGTTGCAACATTGCTGCGGGGATATATCGATATATATCGCTCAGACACAAGAGCATTAGTGAGGTCGGGCACTGATGTTGGGCGAACCCTGTCTGTAGTCAGCCATAAGGCTGGGCGTTATATAGAATGAATTATAATCTATGTTTTTGTGCAATATTCCAAATGCCTATATCACAAGACTCTTTTATTTTTATTTTTTATATTTATGTCCTAGTTTTTTTGGTCTCCTTCGCTCCTACTATGCTGTGTGCACCTTTCAATTTACACCAGAGATCTATATATAATGATGAGGAGCACGTCTCCTCCCTAACAATGGGAGTCGTTAGGTACAAAGTAAGCTTAGGTACAAGGTAAGCCCATAAAAACATATTTGGCTGATTTTGGACAGATTTTAGTGAGAGTAACACCTCTCACTTTGCCTCTTTCTCTGGTTTACACACACATAAACCAAGACCCTCCTCCACCAAGTTGGCTAAACTTATATAGAAATATAAAGATGAGCTGGCAACTCACTAGCACGTGGGCTAGCACGTGGGCTATCAGTTAGTCATTATCAGTGGATGTGCATTGTGCATGGTTCTGGTGACATTTGGAACAAAATGGTCATTTTCATATACTTCAAACCCAGATCAGTGATTATTGCAAAAAAGCAGGTAAAACTATTTCGATGAAATAAAACAATTATGGTTATGGAAGGCATATATTTAGCTTCACAAGCCATGAATTTGTTAGATTACTGCTACCTGTTAGATTTATTTTAATTTGTATTATTATTATTTTTTTTTACCTTTATTTAACCAGGCAAGTCAGTTAAGAACAAATCTTATTTACAATGATGGTCTAGGAACAGTCGATTAACTGCCTGTTCAGGGGCAGAACGACAGATTTGTACCTTGTCAGCTCGGAGATTTGAACTTGCAACCTTCCGGTTACTAGTCCAACGCTCTAACCACCCTGGTTAAACTATCCCCAATTCAATGGAATCGCAACCTTCTGCATGCACAGTGCATTGTTGTACAGCTGATTCTCAAGATGCCATTGACCTTTAGTTAGCTTATTTAGAGATGTTTTTAGTCTTTTTTTGCGATATATTTTGTGAATCGCCCATAAGTTTGAAAAAAAAAACACAAAATAATTTTTAGGCCGTATTGCTCAGCCCTATTCAGCCATACAGCTCTGTCTTTCTCTGTAGTTACGGCTCAGATACATTTAACGTATACTGTGTAGGTCAGGGATAACATGCTAATTGTTCATCTACAGCTGAACATGGCAGAGAGAGAGGAGGAGATGGACACGGAGACTTAGACAGAGTTAGACAGAAATGAAGAAGGAGAAGTAGAGAGGGAGACAGGCAGAGGAAAGAGAGGGAACAGTAATAACACATGCCATAGAGGTTAATAGCTTCTGCCAATGACTTCAAAGGAAACATCCCTTTAAACACGGACGGTTCTTGATATAACAGCCATCTCTCTGTGTCCGCGTGTGCTTATTTCCAGCAGGCGGTGTGTGGTATATGATTACCCCATTAGGGCGATTCCACGCCAGCGGGAGCTGAAAATATTTCTGCTATCTCAGATTGCTCTGGCAATTCTCACATAAAAACTTCATTGGGAGGAAGGACGTTTGACAGATTTCTTTTTAAACATTTGTATCACAAAGATTTTTGAGAAAATCAGGATGAAAGTGGCCATTTTAGGCCCTTTTTAGACCTGTACATGCCTCCTGTAAGACCCTGTGATGTGTGAAGTGTACATGATGCAGACAACATGTTGGAGTCATTATACTTGAACAGGGGGGGGGGGGGTCAAAATCAAAAGTAACAGTCAGTATCTGGTGTGGGCACCAGCTGCATTAAGTACTGCAGTGCATCTCCTCCTCATGGACTGTACCAGATTTACCAGTTCTTGCTGTGAGATGTTACCCCACTATTCCACCAAGGCACCTGCAAGTTCCCGGACATTTCTGGGGGGGAATGGCCCTAGCCCTCACCCTCTGATCTAACAGGTCCCAGACGTGCTCAATGGGATTGAGATCCGGGCTCTTAGCTGGCCATGGCAGAACACTGACATTCCTGTCTTGCAGGAAATCACGCACAGAATGAGCAGTATGGCTGGTGGCATTGTCATGCTGGAGGGTCATGTCAGGATGAGCCTGCAGGAAGGGAACCACATGAGGGAGGAGGATGTCTTCCCTGTAACACACAGCGTTGTCATGCTGGAGGGTCATGTCAGGATGAGCCTGCAGGAAGGGTACCACATGAGGGAGGAGGATGTCTTCCCTGTAAGGCACAGTATTGAGATTGCCTGCAATGACAACAAGCTCAGTCCGATGATGCTGTGACACACCGCCCCAGACCATGATGTGGACCCTCCACCTCCAAATCGATCCCGCTCCAGAGTACAGGCCTCGGTGTAACGCTCACTCCTGAGACAAAACCGCGACTCGTCAGTGAAGAGCACTATTTGCCAGTCCTGTATGGTCCACAGACATTGGGTTTGTGCCCATAGGCGACGTTGTTGCCGGTGATGTCTGGTGAGGACCTGCCTTACAACAGGCCTACAAGCCCTAAGTCCTACAAGCCAAGCTTCTCTCAGCCTATTGCAGACAGTCTGAGCACTGATGGAGAGATTGTGCGTTCCTGGTGTAACTCGAGGCAGTTGTTGTTACCATCCTGTAACTGTCCCGCAGATGTGATGTTCGGATGTACCGATCCTGTGCAGGTGTTACATGTGGTCTGCCACTGCGAGGACGATCAGCTGTCCGTCCTGTCTCTCTGTAGTGCTGTCTTAGGCGTCTCACATAACAAACATTGCAATTTATTGCCCTGCCCACATCTGCAGTCCTCATGCCTCCTTGCAGCATGCCTAAGGCACGTTCACGCAGATGAGCAGGGACCCTGGACATCCCTTTTTTTCCCCCAGAGTCAGTAGAAATGCCTCTTTAGTGTCCTGAACGTTCATAACTGTGACCTTAATTGCCTACCGTCTGTAAGCTGTTAGTGTCTTAACGACCGTTCCACAGGTGCATGTTCAATAATTATTTATGGTTCATTGAACAAGCATGGGAAACAGTGTTTAAACATTTCCATCACATTTCCAGAGTACTTTTAATGATATGACCCATTTTCTACATACAAATGTACATTATAGGTTTAACCAATCAAAGCCGTCCTTTAGGATTGGTGTTGGTATTTTATTAGGAACCTCATTTGCTGTTGAGAAAGCCATTTGAACAATATGTTCATTTGAGTAATATGAGATGGAAGGGAGCTCCATGCAATAATGGATATATATATAATACTTTACGCTTTCTTGAATTTGTTATGGATTTGAGGACTGTGAAAAGACCCCTGGTGGCATGTCTGGTGGCGTAAGTGTGTGTGTCAGAGCTGTGCGTAAGTATGAAAACTATTTTGAATTTTCAACAAGTTTCTTATAAAAAGAAGAAGTGATGCAGTCAGTCTCTCCTCAACTCTTAGCCAAGAGAGAGCGGCAGCATAGTATTTATATTAGCCATCTGATATATATTAGCCATCTGCCAGAGTTCTGCCAGCACTTGACCACATTGCAGGACAATAATCAAGATAAGACCAAAATTGAACCTGCAGGACTTTGTGCAGGCTTTGTGGAGTGTGGTGTCCAAAAAGAAGAGCATCTCTATATTACAGACATACCTCTCCCCATCTTTACAACCATTGAATCTATATGTATTTGTCCATGCCAGTTTACAATCTAAAGCAACACCAAGTCATTTAGTCTCCTCAACTTGTTCAACAGCCACACCATTCATTACTAGATTCAACTGAGGTCTAGAGATTAGGGAATGATTTGTATCAAATACAATGCTCTTAGTTTTAGAGATGATCAGGACCAGTTTATTACTGGCCACCCATATCAAAACTGACTGCAACTCCTTGTTAAGAGGTTAAGGGTTTCAGTGACTTCGTTAGCTGAGGTTGCTGACAGGGCATTCGGAAAGTATTGACTTTTTCTACATTTTGTTACATTACATTATTCTAAAATGGATTATATTAATGTTTTCCTCATCAATCTACACACAATACCCCATAATGACAAAGACGCAACAGATTTTTAGAATGTTTGCAACTTTATATATTTTTTTAAACAGAAATATTTACATAAGTATTTAGACCCTGGGCCTCCCGAGTGGCACAGCGGTCTACGGCACTAGATCACAGTGCTAGAGGCGTCACTACAGATCTGCACTACAGAACCGGTTCGATCCCCGGCTGTGTCGCAGCCGGCTGCGACTGGGAGATCCATGAGGCGGTGCACAATTGGCCCAGCGTCGTCCGGGATAGGGGAAGGATTCGGCCGGCTGGGATGTCCTTGTCCCATCACGCTTTATCGACTCCTTGTGGCGGCCCGGGCGCATGCACTGACTTCGTTCGCTAGTTGTACGGTGTTTCCTCCGACACATTGGAGTGGCAGTGCGAGCAGTGTGTCAAGAAGCAGTGCGGCTTGGCGGGACAGGATTATGTTGATGCACAGATCTGGGGAAGGGTACCAAAAACAGCATTGAAGGTCCCCAAGAACACAGTGGTCTTCATTCTTAAATGGAAGAAGTTTGGAACCACCAAGACAATTGGGGGAGAAGAGCCTTGGTCAAGGAGGTGACCAAGAACAGAGTTCCTCTCTGGAGATGGGAGAATCTTCCAGAAAGACAACCATCTCTGCAGTACTCCACCAATCAGGCCTTTATGGTAGTGGCCACTTCTCAGTAAAAGGAACAAGACAGCCCGCTTGGAGTTTGCCAAAAGGCACCTAAAAGACTCTCAGACCATGAGAAACAAGATTCTCTGGTCTGATTAAACCAAGATTGAACTCTTTGGCCTGAATGAACGTCTGTAGGAAACCTGGCACCCACCCTACTGGGAAGTGTGGTAGTGGCAGCATCATACTGTGGAGATGTTTTTCAGTGGCAGGGACTGGGAGACTAGTCAGGATCAAGGGGAAGATGAATGGAGTAAAGTACAGAGAGATCCTTGATGATAACCTGCTCAGGACCTCAAACTGTGGCGAAGGTTCACTTCCAACAGGTCAACAACCCTAAGCACACAGCCAAGACAACGCAGAAATGGCTTTGGTACAAGTCTCTAAATGTCCTTGAGTGGCCCAGCCAGAGCTTGAACCCGATCAAATATCTCTGGAGAGACCTGAAATTAGCTGTGCAGCGACACTCCCCATCCAACCTGACAGAGCTTGAGAGGATCTGCAGAGAAGAATGGGGGAAACTCCCCAAAGATAGGTGTGCCAAGCTTGTAGCAAGGCTGTAATCGCTGCCAAAGGTAGGTAGCCTAGTGGTAAGAGTGTTGGACTAGTAATCAAAAGGTTGCTAGATCGAATCCCTGAGCTGACAAGGTACAAATCTGCCGTTCTGCCCCTGAACAACGCAGTGAAAATAAGAATTTGTTCTTAACTGACTTGCCTAGTTAAATAAAGGTACAAATAAAATAAAAAGTGCTTCAACAAAGTACTGTGTAATGGGTCTGAATACTTATGTAAATGTGATATTTCCCGGATTTTTTATTTTATTTTTTACCCGTTTTTGCTTTGTCATTATGGGGTATTGTGTGTAGATTGATGAGTGAAAATGCAATTTAATCAATTTAAGAATAAGGCTATAACGTAACAAAATGTGGAAAAAGTCAAAGGGTCTGAATACTTTTCAAATGCACTGTATATGGTTGAATCACCAGCATACATGAACACACAGGCTTTGTTCAATGCCAGTGGCATGTCATTGGTAAAAAATAAAAACAAGTAGAAAGCCTAGAGAACTGCCCTGCGGTACACCACACCCTAAATGTTGGACATTATAGAATCTTCCATTAAAGAAAACCCTCTGAGTTCTACTAGATAGATAGTTCTGAATCCCTGATATGGCAGAGGTTGAAGAGCCATAAAACATACGTTTTTTTTTTCAAAAACAGGTTATGGTCAATAATATCAAAGGCTGCACTGAAATCTAACAGTACAGCTCCCACAATCTTCGTCTTCTGTCAACCAGCCATCAGTCATTTGCGTCAGTGCAGTACATGTTGAGTGTCCTTCTCTATAAGCATGCTGAAAGTCTGTTGTCAATTTGTTTACAGAGAAATAGCATTATATTTGGTCAAACAATTTTTCCAACTGTTTGCTAAGAGCTGGCAGCAAGCTGATTGGTCTGTTGTTAGAACTAGTGAAGACCGATTTACCACTCTTGGGTAGCGGACAAACTCCTTCCTCTAGACTCAGATTAAAGATTTGACAGATAGGAGTGGTCATAGAGTCAGCTACCATCCTCAGTAGCTTTCCATCTAAGTTGTCAATGCCAGGTTTGTCATTATTGATTGACTAGAATAATTTGTCTCCTGTCCCACACTAACTTTACAAAATAAAAATGTACAATGCTTTTCTTCATTATTCGTTTTTAAGCATGAATACAAAGACTCACTGTTCGCTGTTGGCATTTCCTGCTTAAGTTTGCCCACTTTGCCAATTAAGCAATCATTAAAATAAGTGTCGGAGGAAACAACGTACACTTTGCCAATTAAGCAATCATTAAAATAATTGGCGACATCAAACGGTTTTGTGATGAATAAGCCGTCTGATTGGATGAAAGATGGAGTTGAATTTGTCTTTCTGCCCGTCATTTCATTTCAAGTACGCCAAAGTTTGGCTTTATGTAGCACATTCAGAAAATCACCAGCAGAGGGAGTTTCATTTAAATCCATTTTCCCATTCCCTGCGTTGGTGGTGATGATAAAATGGATCATCATTTCAGAATTAGAGAGCCCACTCTGGATCCAAACAATGTCTTAAAATTAACTAAATCAAAAAGGGTTGTTTTGAGATATTTTTATTAATATTTTGAATGTTGAATAAATAAATGAATGTGAACATTTGTATTTCAGAATCTGGACATACTCCACATGTTAAAACACACTATAAGGAGTATAATGACTCCACATGTTAAAACACACTATAAGGAGTATAATGACTCCACATGTTAAAACACACTATAAGGAGTATAATGACTCCACATGTTAAAACACACTATAAGGAGTATAATGACTCCAACATGTTAAAACACACTATAAGGAGTATAATGACTCCAACATGTTAAAACACACTATAAGGAGTATAAAGACTCCAACATGTTAAAACACACTATAAGGAGTATAATGACTCCAACATGTTAAAACACACTATAAGGAGTATAATGACTCCACATGTTAAAACACACTATAAGGAGTATAATGACTCCACATGTTAAAACACACTATAAGGAGTATAATGACTCCACATGTTAAAACACACTATAAGGAGTATAATGACTCCAACATGTTAAAACACACTATAAGGAGTATAATGACTCCACATGTTAAAACACACTATAAGGAGTATAATGACTCCACATGTTAAAACACACTATAAGGAGTATAATGACTCCACATGTTAAAACACACTATAAGGAGTATAATGACTCCACATGTTAAAACACACTATAAGGAGTATAATGACTCCAACATGTTGTCTGCATCATGTACACTTCACACATCACAGGGTCTTACAGGAGGCATGTACAGGTCTAAAATGGGCCTAAAATGGCCACTTTCATCATGATTTTCTCAAAAATGGTTTGTGATACAAATGTAAAAAGCATATCAAGCATCATTCCTCCCAATTAAGTTTTTATGTGAGAATTTCCAGAACAATCTGACATAACAGAAATATTTTCAGCTCCAACTGGTGTGAAATTGCCTATTCCCTTCACAAAGAACCCTGACTAGTCGGCATGGATCCTCCACTTCTGCTCCATACCTGCAGGTAATTATCACACAGCCAACAGGGATTTATTTGCCACTGTCATAATTGCAGCGTACTTGTTGTATTTATCTCACTAGCGCTGATGCTTGGTGAGATAGACAGGGGGATGTTCGCTAATCGCTATCTCAGTGCAGTTTCACACAGACACACTTGTTGTATTTATCTCACTAGCGCTGATGCTTGGTGAGATAGATAGGAGGATGTTCGCTAATCGCTGCTATCCATCAGTTCAGTTTCACACAGACACACTTGTTGTCATAATGATATTCACCTGATTGGAATTGACTGTTACTGGAGGTGTGGGAATTGGCTGATGTATGTTCAAGAGTGTAACAGGAAGAAGAAGTGAAGGACTATGGGTATAATAATTCAGAGACCCTAATCTTGTTCATCTTTGAGCGACCCCATAATTCCATCAAATAATGTGCCTCACCCTTGGGACTCTAGAATTTAAAGGCAGATTCGGTGAAATGACGTTGCCATGAGCAGCACCGCGGATATTGAGATGGGAGAGATGCAAGACTTCGCTCTCACAGTCACACACAGTATCTGCGCATGTGCACGGGTTCGCTTCACTCTGTTACTCTGTGAATCTGTGCGTCACAGTAGACTGTTCGAGATTGTGCAGATTGAAAATGCTGCAACCTAAATTCGCATGATGCCATGTTCCAAGTTGTCAAATGAGGGTTTGTAAGGTCATGAAAAGTCATGGAAATTAGTTTCATAATTGTTGTTAATGTAATTCATGAACACACACTTTTAAATATTGTCAATCACTTAAAAATCGACATATCCGTCATTAACGGAATTAACCTTCAGTGCATGTCTGTGTGTGCCAGTTTGCCGTTGCCTGAGGAGAGGGCGACATTTCAGCTGCAGGTATAAAATAATGGAAGTACAACAGACTAACAAGATAGCCAATTTAAAACATAACTGTTACAAGTTATCTCGCTAGTTAACTATAGCTAACTAGGCATTCACGTCGTTGTCGCCTTTCCACTGTCACTGTAGGTAGATAGGCTAAATAAATCTGCACCGTTGGAAAACTGGGATTCCCCTCTATTAAACAGCAGCAATGTAATTGCTACAACGTTAAAGGAAAGGTCCACCCAAAAACTATCTTTTGGTATTTGTTTCATTAGTCCATTGTTGACATAGTCCCAAAATGTTTTGCTTGTCAGCACTCAAGTTGTCAAGATATATAACTTTCAAAATACAGAAATCATCCTGTATGATACATTTTGCAATTGAAATAAATCAATTACGCCCTAATCTATCGATATCACGTGACTGGGCAGGCTGGGAGGGCATAGACCCACCCACTGGAGAGCCAGGCCCAGCCAATCAGAATGTGTTTTTCCCCACAAAAGGGCTTTATTACAGACAGAAATAATCCTCAGTTTCATCAGCTGTCAGGGTGGCTGGTCTCAGATGATCCCTCAGGTGAAGACGCTGGATGTGGAGGTCCTGGGTTGTCGTGGTTACACCTGGTCTGTGGATGTGGTGGTCCTGGGTTGTCGTGGTTACACCTGGTCTGTGGATGTGGTGGTCCTGGGTTGTCGTGGTTACACCTGGTCTGTGGATGTGGAGGTCCTGGGCTGTCGTGGTTACACCTGGTCTGTGGATGTGGTGGTCCTGGGTTGTCGTGGTTACACCTGGTCTGTGGATGTGGAGGTCCTGGGCTGTCGTGGTTACATGTGGTCTGTGGATGTGGAGGTCCTGGGCTGTCGTGGTTACATGTGGTCTGTGGATGTGGAAGTCCTGGGCTGTCGTGGTTACATGTGGTCTGTGGATGTGGAGGTCCTGGGTTGTCATTGTTACACGTGGTCTGTGGTTGTCAGGCCGGTTGGACGTACTTCCAAATACTCTAAAATAATGTGGGAAGTGGCTTACGGTAGAGCAATTAACATTCAATTCTGTGGCAACAGCTCTGGTGCCCTGCTAGAGCTGCTCCGGTCAACTATAAGTGCTGCTATTGTGAAGTGGAAACGTTTAGGAGCAACAACGATTCAGTTGCAAAGTGGTAGGCCACACAAGCTCACAGAACGGGACAGCTGAAGCACGCATCGTGTAAAAATCGTCTGTCCTCGGTGGCAACACTCACTACCGAGTTCCAAACTGCCTCTGGAAGCAATGCAGGCACAATGCCAAAGCTCACCACCACGTTTGGAATTAATTGGAAAGCCGACTGCGCGCCAGGCCTAATCGTCCAATATCAGTGCCCGACCTCACAAATGCTCTTGCGGCTAAATGGAAGAAAGTCCCCGCAACAATGTTCCAACATCTAGTGGAAAGCCTTCCCAGAAGAGTGGAGGCTGTTACAGCAGCAAAGAGGAAGACCAACTCCATATTAATGCCCATGATTTCGATATTAGATGTTAGCCTACCTTATCAATTTGATCCCTGATTCATTGAATGAAGGAATAATTTTATAAAGACAAAAGCACTTGGTTTGTTACCCAATATTTTTTCTCAAGGGTGGCAACCATACTCCAGGATAGCTACTGGGTATGCAGGCTTTTGTTCAAGCCCTGGTCTAACCAAGTTGTAGCCGGAACATCATCTGCTCAACATGACCTTGATATGCAGGCTTGGAGTTTCAGGGTTCGATCAAAAGCCAAGCCTGCACACCCAGGAAATCTCCAGATGGCAGGTTGACCACACAACGGCAGGAGATGACAGGCAAACTTCGGATTAGACAAAGCAACCATCCAGTGTCAATAATGTTAACTTTTAAGTTTTTCATGTAGGCTATAATAATAGTGGTAAATGTGTATGTACCCTTAAATGTGAATAATCAGAGTGAACACAGTCTAATGGAACGACTTGGAAAAAGACAGCTCCTGCACTTCTTTCATCCCAAGTCAAGCACGGATCTACGTCATATCGTTGAGTCTACCTTTAATCCATTCTTACTCCGCTTCTCTGCCTGCCAAGCCGAGGTGATGAAGGAAGAGGAGAGAATGGTGTGGAATACCTGTACCGTCCTATACCGTAGTACCGTACACCTAAGATCTGCCAGGCTTTTCAGCAGTGATAGAAGTGTACTACTCTTCCCTCTGCAAACTAAGATCTCCATGTTCCTCTGCTGCTGCTTGTTGTTTCTACTGCTGCTGCTGGAAGTGAGGTGATATGTGATTGGAGGAGTGTAGCGTGTCAGCCCCATGATCCAATGCACCAGCCAGCCAATCAATTATTCAAGTCAAATACAGTCTTGTGCCTGGGAGGAAGAACGGCTGGAGGGACTGAGGACTGATGGCCTAGTTTAGCTTAGTCTGACTGGCTGGCTAGGAGTCTCATAACATAACAATGGCTATCCAGTAGACCGTTTACAAAGCAACGAGAGAGCGAGTGATACAGAGAGACTGAGATAAACAGAGACTCGGAGAGAGAGAGAGAGAGAGAGAGAGAGAGAGAGAGAGAGAGAGAGAGAGAGAGAGAGAGAGAGACTGAGATAAACAGAGACTCGGAGAGAGAGAGAGAGAGAGAGAGGCTGAGATAAACAGAGACTCGGAGAGAGAGAGAGAGAGACTGAGATAAACAGAGACTCGGAGAGAGAGAGAGAGAGACTGAGATAAACAGACTCGGAGAGAGAGAGAGAGGCTGAGATAAACAGAGACTCGGAGAGAGAGAGAGAGAGACTGAGATAAACAGAGACTCGGAGAGAGAGAGAGAGAGACTGAGATAAACAGACTCGGAGAGAGAGAGAGAGAGAGAGAGACTGAGATAAACAGAGACTCGGAGAGAGAGAGAGAGAGAGAGAGAGAGAGGCTGAGATAAACACAGACTCGGAGAGAGAGAGAGAGAGACTGAGATAAACAGAGACTCGGAGAGAGAGAGAGAGAGAGAGAGACTGAGATAAACAGACTCGGAGAGAGAGAGAGAGGCTGAGATAAACAGAGACTCGGAGAGAGAGAGAGAGAGACTGAGATAAACAGAGACTCGGAGAGAGAGAGAGAGAGAGAGAGAGAGAGAGAGAGACTGAGATAAACAGAGACTCGGAGAGAGAGAGAGAGAGAGAGAGACTGAGATAAACAGAGACTCAGAGAGAGAGAGACTGAGATAAACAGAGACTCGGAGAGAGAGAGAGAGAGACTGAGATAAACAGAGACTCGGAGAGAGAGAGAGAGAGAGACTGAGATAAACAGAGACTCGGAGAGAGAGAGAGAGAGACTGAGATAAACAGAGACTCGGAGAGAGAGAGAGAGAGACTGAGATAAACAGAGACTCGGAGAGAGAGAGAGAGAGAGAGAGAGAGACTGAGATAAACAGAGACTCGGAGAGAGAGAGAAAGTGAAATATATATAAATAACAGAAAACAGGCCTAACCTATTTCCATAAAAGAGACAAGCATGGCAGACAATTAAGCAGAACAGTCCTGGAATAATCTGCCTGGCCCATTTAGCAGATAAACAACGGCAACACTATGCAACTTTTTTGGGGGGGAAAACAGCTAACTTCCTGAAATTCTACACATTTTCCATTGGGCAGAGAGAAAATGTTGTGGTTTTAAAGCTAATATCCTGCACTTCTAAACATTTTTGCCATGGCTTATGAAATGTTCTGAGGGTTGGGCCTCAGAGCCCTCCAACCAGAAATGTGTAGAATAGTCGGAAATTTGCTTCAAAACTCCTGCCTTGCGGAGGTGTCCGGTACGTCACTGTACAGCAGCCCTAACCCCAGGGCAGACACACAGAGCTAAAACAGAGCTCACCCAGCCCTGTAAAAACACTAATCAAAGCCTGCCAAATAGAGGATAGCTATTTAAGTGTTACTTTAGCCTGCTCACAAGCAAGTCTGGATACAGGCTTATACCAGAGCTTGTCCTCTTTGTGAGGAGTGCTGCGTTTGTTCATCTGGATGCTGAATAAAACATCAAAACAAATCCAGCTGCCTGCAAGTCATGACACTCTCAGACTCACACACACACACACACACACACACACACACACGTAGACCTAGCTCTTTTCAAAGACACATACACATCGTCTTCGCAAACACAAATGCTAGTGCATCTTCATTTTAGCAGAACTAACACCGAGGTTTGGTTAGGACCTAATTCAGTGACAGGAACACTCAGTGCAAGACAACAGCGCTAACGCAGGTTAGCATCTTTGAGGCTGGCTGTGCATCTGGAGCACATGGGAGCCTACTGGAGCACAGACGGGTGTGGCTGTGTCACAACATGTTCACTTCTCAGGACTGGTCTGGTGGAAGTACAGAAATACACTCTTTTATCTTGTTCTGCAGTAAAGCTTTAACACATGCTTCAGACAGGCAACCCAATTCACACTCTGGTCCATGATGACTCACAACATAACAGACTGCCATTCAGTCAGTGATACTGTTTGCCTCTAGTCCAGAATTACAACAAAACTCAGTGGTATACACTGAACAAAAATATAAACGCAACATGTAAAGTGTTGTTCCCATGTTTCATGAGCTGAAATAAAAGATCACAAAAATGTTCCATATGCCAAACCGTTTATTTGCTAAATGACTTAAATGTAAATGTAAATGTATTTCTCTCAAATTGTGTGCACAAATTTGTTCACATCCCTGTTAGTGAGCATTTCTCATTTACCAAGATAATCTATCCTCCTGACAGTGGCATATCAAGAAGATGATTAAACAGCATGATAATTACACAGGTGCACCTTGTGCTAGGGACAATAAAAAGGCCACTCTAAAATGTGCATTTTTGTCACACAACACAATGCCACAGATGTATCAAGTTTGGAGGGAGCGTGCAATTGGCATGCTGACTGCAGGAATGTCCACCAGAGCTGTTGCCAGAGAATGTTCATTTCTCTACCATAAGCCGTCTCCAACGTCATTTTAGAGAATTTGGCAATATGTCCAACTGACCTCACAACCGCAGACCATGTGTATGGCGTCGTGTGGGCAAGCGGTTTACTGATGTCAACGTTGTGAAGAGTGTGGTTATGGTATGGGCAGGCAAAAGCTATGGAAAAGGAACACAATTGCATTTTATCGATGGCAATTTGAAAGCACAGAAATACCGTGACTAGATCCTGGGGCTCATTTTTTTAAGTATCTTTGACCAACAGATGCAAATCTGTATTCACAGTCATGTGAAATCCATAGATTAGGGCCTAATGAATTTATTTCAATTGACTGATTTCCTCAAATGAACTCTAACTCAGTAAAATCATAGAAATTACTGCATGTTGCGTTAATATTTTTGTTCAGTATAGATTACCAGACCAAACCGTAAAGCCAAGCACCATTACATTGCAGTTAACAGGTCATAACAGATAGCTCTAACATTTAACAGATGGCCAGTCTCCATGTTTCAGAATGGAGTACTCTTGGCATGCCCCCATCCTCAGTTCCAACACTTACCTCCTGCTGCAGCGGCCCCTGTAGGCTGGGGTCCGGGCCCCACGCTGCTCTGTGTTCCCCCAGGCGTTGGGGGAACGGGTCTGGGCCAGGGCTTGGCGGCGTGCAGCCCCTGCCTCAACACCCCAGTGTACTCCACAAACGTCCCGGGGAAGTCGCCCTTCTCTTTGGTCCGCTCGTTGGTGCCGTGCAGCCATCCCTTGGGGCTGTGGTGTTCATCCCCTTCCTGGTAGTCCTTCAGAGAGGCCTTCAGGACCGTCAGGATGTCCCCTGGCTGGAGGCTGATGTCATCACCATGCTCCCGTTTGTACTCGAAGAGTGCGAGGTACTGGAAGCTGCTGTCATTGGCTGTCATGGCGACAGTCACAGGCTCATCGATAGTCCCTCAGGCTTCAACTGAGGTCTGCTGCGTCACTGATTCAAGTCCTCTGTTTTACTTTGCAAACTTAAATCCAATGCCTTAGCGAGGACTAGTACTTTAGTGTTCACCCAAAAGTCTAGGAGCCCTTGAGTTGAAGAGAATAGTAAAGAATCAGCATTGGGGTGATCCCATCCAAGTCATGGTGAGAAACTGCACCATTCACCGAGGAGGAGAAACCAGACAGTGGGTCTGTTCGTCGTCCTCGGTTAGGTACACTTCTGATGCTCCACCCCTCTGTCTGTCTATCAGTCAGTCAGTCTCAACTCTCCCGTCTGGTGTGTCCAGGGCCTGAGGAGGTCTGAGGTGGACATGGAGGAGAGACAGAGACAGACTGGGGGGGGGGCAGAGGAGGGTAGCACTGAGTAGCACTGTTTCAAGACAGGGTGACCTAGAGCCCTTGATGGGGTTGATGGGGTGTGTCCCTAGACTCCGAGATTCTGAGGTTCTGCAGAGTTGGCAGTGTTCCACAGATAGATGTGGGATCCTCCTACCCAGTGTCCCCTCTGTTCTGTCAGTCAGGTGTTGCAGCACAGTGAACTCAGGACAGGCCACCCTAGCTCCCTCCCACACCTGGATAATATTCATCCACTGCAGAGCAGACAGGAAGGGCATCCAGTCCTGCACTCGCTCTCTCTACTCCAGCAGAATGCCTTAAACACAGGTCCCACTGCAGCCAGCCAGACCTACCTGGAAACTTCACCAAGTTACATGGTTATAGCCTCCTTATTAGGACATTAAATGTGTTGATATAATGATATAACATGCCATATTATTATCATTATATGTTATTATTTGCATCACTATTGACAGGAAGCAATATAAGGATCATTTATAGTAACGCGATACAGAATTTACAGACATGAGAAAAATCTACCATTATTTCAATAGACATATTACATTGTGTGTGGCTAATATTATACATTAGGCCACTACATATTATATGATAGCCACACTATAAAATGAAGGCATGGAATCAAACGTGTCACATATAAAATGTGACTGGGCGAATAGGAACTTTAGAGCAACAAGCAAAAACTCGAGTGGTAGCCTATTTTGTGAAATTGCGGCGTAAACTTACCTTTCAGTGCCGTAGAGCTCTTGCCTTCTATCCGTGCACCGTTATCCAATTTATGCGACTTGCTTGTTAAAATGCATACGGTATAAAAGACAGACGAATATAAAAGCAGACGTCCATATAGCCCGGTATAAAAATGCGTGGCTGCTCCACACCTCGAGCCAGACCTGCTCCCAATACTCGAGTACAGCGCGTAGTGATGTCAGAGACCACACCCCCGGCGTCTGCGAATTATTCTAGTAGAGAATACACACTACTGCAGTAGGCAACACTTCAACTGAGGTTAATACTGCTTACCGATGAAACCCTAATTGTTATGTTTTACCACATTTAGCATTAGGCCTGTCGTAGTTTACTCACATGTGCGGAATGAACACAGGGTCCAAATCGCGACGGGCGGTCATGTAGGCTAGGATAGTTGGAGCTGCGTCAGAATGATGATAAATTAGCCTATGTAGCCCGCTCATCTGAACTGAATTTTGCGCGTCTCTGGTAAAAACTATCAACCTCACATGGATTGCTTTTAGAGGGGAAAGAACGGCTGATATTTCGGACGGTATGGCAGCAGTGCTGCTATCCTAATTTAATCACAACTGGACCGTTACAAACCGTTCCACTGCCAGGGGCAATCTGCTACGTCATGTGTGCACATTTTCAGTCTCGCTGTAATTTAGGCCACTGTCACAGGCAGAAATCTGTTGATGGCAGCGCCAGCAAAAATGAAGTTGGGCCACAATTTGGGCACTCAAATCATTATAAAATCGTAGCCTACCCTATACCCTACTGTAATTGATTGCACACAACACACCATCTAATATGTGATTTGTCATTACATACCAAATTGTCTTGCAGGCCCAAGTAAACCCATGACTCTTGCATTTGACATGCGACACAAATAGATGTACACATAATAAACTATAGGCCTGTAATTAATAAGACTATGAGACTAGAACATAATGCCCATTTAGAACAGTAATATTCACAATAGGCTTGGTAACCTCTCACTGGCTCAGTGACCAAGAGATGGTAGGCTAGGCTGCCACAAATGTAACCATTTAAATTTCAAGTTTTAATGTAATCTGCGTAGGTACACTGAAATGCCTTTCTTGCACATCATATTAACTCAAAATGAATAAACGTTTTGAATAACTGACATTTTTAAAGTTATGTCCCCCGTCCTTGACTTTTCCTAAATAAGTGTAACACACGATCATTGTTACACTATATCGAAACTCATTTCACACAAATAGTAATAGAGTTAGCCTAAATACAATATTAAATTGATAATAGTTTAATTAGTGAGAATATTATACGTTGTTAAATGGTATATGAAGAATCTGATGAACAGCGCAGCTTGAACAGCGCACCGACTCACAAGCAGGTACGACGTTTTGATGTCGATATAGTATCAGAAAGAGCATATTATACATTTTCCTAATCACATATAATTTCCTACAACTCTACAACCCATACAAATGACCCCTTGAGCTCCAAAATCTCACTTTTTTGGGGCAGAATTACTGCTAGGACATTTGCTCCCCATGTGCGATGCATCACTCATAGCACAATAATATTTTAAAATCAAAATATGCCATTCTGTTCTTTTTAAATACATTTACTTAAATGAATTCCTTAACAAATGAATAATGCATGATCTTTGTGCTTGTGGTTATTTAATCGATTTTAACACTTGAATTGTGGAGTTTTATTGGTTCTTTTGTTCAGCCTACAGTTACATAAACTAATGACAACGCTATTGTGTTCTTTGAAATACATTTTATTTTGTAATTCTAATGTTACCTAAGACTATCTTAAACACAACCAGATGATTATTCTTCCAATAGCATATATGAAATGTATTTATCACACTGTTAGAATGTTTACTTTCTAAATACACCTCATTGGCCGGAATGTGGGCACCGAAGCCAGTCACAGTTATATTTCCAATTAAATAAAATTCCTAAAACTGATAGGCTATTTGAATTGACTGGATTTGCATTTGCCTGTTTTCATATCTAATGAGTGACAGATCGAAATTTACTGGGGGGAGGGATGGTCCAAAATAGGGAGGGTTGTGTGATTTTATGGGTGTTTTTGTAGTTTGTTTTTTCTCTGCCCATATTTCCCTATAAGCAATGGCTTGACTTACTTTTCATATTACCCTAATAAAGGTTACTAACGTGTGTGAAGGTTCGGTATGGTGTGGCTATTATTAAGCTTTTGCTACTGCAGGCCTATGAAATGAAGGCAGTGTCCCCCTCTGCTCCAACTGACACCAACAGTTGAACTTGAGGTGATGAAGTCTGTTTCATGCCTACCAGAGTTACTCCTATAATCTAGCAATATAATGCTTATCTTTATACAAAATACGATCCTCCTTTTGTATGTCTATATCCGTATAGCAGCCATCTGACATAAAGAAATGCATGTCGGTGTTGTGGCATGCCACCGGCATATCTCCTTCTCTCTGTGGTTAGGCCTAAGATTCTCTTCCCTTATATAGGCTATATACATGAAACAACATATGAACGCAGCATGTAAAGTGTTGGTCCAAAATTTCCCATACGCACAAAAAGCTTATTTCTCTCAAATGCTGTGCACAAATTTGCACAAATTTGCTTACATTCCTGTTTGGGAACATTTCTCCTTTGCCAAAATAATCCATCCACATGACAGGTGGGATTAAACAGCATGATCATTACACAGGTGCACCTGGGGGCAACAAAAGGCCACTCGAAAAGGTGCAGTCGTCACACAACACAATGCCACAGATTTTGAGGGAGCGTGCAATTGGCATGTTGACTGCAGGAATGTCCACCAGACCTGCCAGAGAATTGAATGTTACTCTTTATCATAAATCGCCTCCAATGCCATTTTAGACGATTTGGCAGTAGGTCCAACTGGCCTCACGTGTAGACCACGTGTAACCACGACAGCCCAGGATCTCTACATCCGGCTTCTTCACCTGCGGGAACATCTGAGACCAGCCACCCGGAAAGCTGATGAAACTAAGGAGTATTTTCTGTCTGTAATAAAGCTCTTTTGTGGTGAAAAACGAATTCTGATTGCCTGGGCCTGACTCCCCAGTGGTTGGGCCTGGCTCCCCAGTGGTTGGGCCTGGCTCCCCAGTGGTTGGGCCTGGCTCCCCAGTGGGTGGGC
This sequence comes from Oncorhynchus nerka, assembly GCF_034236695.1. Taxonomy (NCBI): domain Eukaryota; kingdom Metazoa; phylum Chordata; class Actinopteri; order Salmoniformes; family Salmonidae; genus Oncorhynchus; species Oncorhynchus nerka. Next base: position 85,314,747 of record NC_088419.1, on the reverse strand, counting down.
CTGACTCCCCAGTGGTTGGGCCTGGCTCCCCAGTGGGTGGGCCTGGCTCCCCAGTGGTTGGGCCTGGCTCCCCAGTGGTTGGGCCTGGCTCCCCAGTGGGTGGGCCTGGCTCCCCAGTGGGTGGGCCTGACTCCCCAGTGGTTGGGCCTGGCTCCCCAGTGGGTGGGCCTGACTCCCCCGTGGTTGGGCCTGGCTCCCCAGTGGTTGGGCCTGGCTCCCCAGTGGGTGGGCCTGACTCCCCAGTGGGTGGGCCTGGCTCCCCAGTGGTTGGGCCTGGCTCCCCAGTGGGTGGGCCTGACTCCCCAGTGGGTGGGCCTGGCTCCCCAGTGGGTGGGCCTGACTCCCCAGTGGTTGGGCCTGGCTCCCCAGTGGGTGGGCCTGACTCCCCAGTGGTTGGGCCTGGCTCCCCAGTGGGTGGGCTTGGCTCCCCAGTGGTTGGGCCTGGCTCTCCAGTGGGTGGGCCTGGCTCCCCAGTGGTTGGGCCTGGCTCCCCAGTGGGTGGGCCTGGCTCCCCAGTGGTTGGGCCTGGCTCCCCAGTGGTTGGGCCTGGCTCCCCAGTGGGTGGGCCTGGCTCCCCAGTGGGTGGGCCTAACTCCCCAGTGGTTGGGCCTGGCTCCCCAGTGGGTGGGCCTGGCTCCCCAGTGGTTGGGCCTGGCTCCCCAGTGGGTGGGCCTATGCCCTCCCAGAGCCACACATGTCTGCGCCCTGGCCCAGTCATGTGAAATCCATAGATTAGGGCGTAATGAATGTATTTCAATTTACTGACACCTATAAGCCTATAGGTCCTTGCATGCAACAACCTGACACAATTTGTGCTCAAATCTCTGTCAGCTGAACAGTGAGGTGGACAGTTATTATTTTAGGAAAGTAGCCATGTAGCCGATATGCTACACATCGAAACTCAAGGAATAGTGTTTTTGTAATTTGTTATAGGCTGTTTTTAAGGACGCATAAATGTGGCTCATTTGGCCAACATCCCTGGTTTACTGTGCCAGGTTGGATCTGAATGCATATGGCTGTCCATTGAATTTCAAAACAAATCTGTTAAATTAAAATCTTCCCTGTTATGTTGTCCAGGGCCAAGTTTTCCAAAAGGAAACTCTGAAATGGCTTATTGTTTTTAACACCAGTCTCAATGTCAACAGTGAAGAGACGACTCCTGGATGCTGGCCTTCTAGGCAGAGTTGCAAAGAAAAATCCATATCTCAGACTGGCCAATAAAAAGATTAAGATGGGCAAAAGAACACAGACACTGGACAGTGGAACTCTGCCTAGAAGGACAGCATCCCGGAGTCACCTCTCCACTGTTGACGTTGAGACTGGTGTTTTGCGGGTACTATTTAATGAAGCTGCCAGTTGAGGACTTGTGAGGCGTCTGTTTCTCAAACTAGACACTCTAATGTACTTGTCCTCTTGATCAGTTGTTCACCAGGGCTTCCCACTCCTCTTTTTATTCTGGTTAAAACCAGTTTGCGCTGTTCTGTGAAGGGAGTAGTACACAGCGTTGTACGAGATCTTCAGTTTCTTGGCAATTTCTCGCATGGAATAGCCTTAATTTCTCAGAACAAGAATAGACTGATGAGTTTCAGAAGACAGTTCTTTGTTTCTGGACATTTTTAACCTGTAATCGAAACCACAAATGCTGATGCTCCAGATACTCAACTAGTCTAAAGATGGCCAGTTTTATTGCTTCTTTAATCAGAACAACAGTTTTCAGCTGTGCTAACATGATTACTAAAGGGTTTTCTAATGATCAATTAGCCTTAAAATGATAAACTTGGACTAGCTAACACAACGTGCCATTGGAACACAGGAGTGATGGTTGCTGATAATGGGCCTCTGTACGCCTATCTAGATATTCCAGCTACAATAGTCATTTAAAACATTTACAATGTCTACACTGTATTTCTGATCAATTTGATGTTATTTTAATGGACAAAAAATGTGCTTTTCTTTCAAAAACAAGGACATTTCTAAGTGACCTCAAACTTTTGAACGGTAGTATAGATGGAATAGATCGTTATGCCACTAAAGGAAATATTTTTGTTCTATGTTCTTTGCCGAACAAAATCACTTAAAGAAAACACGAATTTCAATTCACAATGCTCTCTATGCACTCATCCATATACTGTTCTGGTGCTATTCTGAGAAAGTTATTTAAATATGGAAAAAATGCCTGGAATCTTTCATGATTAAAACCTACAGTCAAACATGGTAATTGAAGATGGCGCAGGGATGAATATTTACATGAAATATACTTCTTAGGTCTACAAGAGTATGACTTCAAGTTCTCTACTTTAAATACTTTACATGACCAAACACTAAATCATAAAACAACTACAGCTATTCCCAAAGTAGGCCTATACACTGACTATACTGACCAGTTGAGTCCAGGTCAACTATATGATCCCTTATTGATGTCACTTGTTAAATCCACTTCAGTCAGTGTAGATAAAGGAGAGGAGACAGGTTAAAGAAGGATTTTAAAGCCTTGAGACAATTGAGATGTGGATTGTGTCATTCAGAGGATGAATGGGCAAGACAAAATAGTTAAGTGTCTTTAAACGGGGTATGGTAGTAGGTGCCAGGCTTACCGGATTGTGTCAAGAACTGTAGCGTTGCTTTTTTTCACTCTTGACAGTTTCCCATGGTACACCACCCAAAACACATCCAGACAATTTGACACAACTGTGGGAAGCATTGGAGTCAACATGGGCCAGCATCCCAGTGGAATGCTTTCGACACCTTTGTAGAGTCCATGCCCTGACGAATTGAGGTTGTTTTGAGGGCAAAAACTCAATATTAGGAAGGTGTTCATAATGTTTGGTTTACTCAGCGAACATATACAACAGCTGAATATTAAATACCTCCAGCACAGTAAAATGTTGTTGTTGTTTGCCTGCACACATTGCACAAGCCTGCAGCCCAGACCTATTTTCCGTCTCACAATCAATTTACCGTGCTGCTGCTTGAGGCACTCAATTATGATCGCCAACTGCACCCAGCGAGACTCAATGCTAGCTGCTAGCCTGTTACATTACCCTACCTCACTGATAGATTGCCATGTGTGTGAGAAATATATTTTCCCCTTCTGTCCCACCCATTTGTCTCACTCATGAAGAGGGCCCATATCATCAGTATCTGCCTTTGGCCGGCCTCACACAGTTAGTGTCATAATATACTGTATATCCTTGGGCTGCATGAAAATGCCGATGCCGGAGAGGCAGTGGGGACCTAGTCAGACTCAGGTGGTGTGCATACCATCCACCGCCTCCGAGTACAGTGCATTTGGAAGATATTCAGAACCCTTTCACTTTTCCACATTTTGTTACGTTACGGCCTTATTCTAAAATTGATTACATTTTTTTCTCAGCAATCTATACACAATACCCCATAATGACAAAGCAAAAACAGGTTTTTAGACATTTTTGCAAATGTATTACAAAAAAAAAACAGAAATACCTTATTTCCATAAGTATTCAAACCCTTTGCTATGAGACTCAGGTCCATCCTGTTTCCATTGATCATCCTTGAGATGTTTCTACAACTTGATTGGAGTCCACATGTTGTAAATTCAGTAGATTGGACATGATTTGCACAAACCTATCTATATAGAGTCCCACAGTTGACAGTGCATGCCAGAGAAAAAGCCAAGCCATGAGGTCGAAGGAATTGTCCGTAGAGCTCCGAGACAGGATTGTGTCGTGGAACAGATCTGGGGAAGGGTACCAAAAAATGTGTGATGCATTGAAGGACCCCAAGAACACAGTGGCCTCCATCATTCTTAAATGGAAGAAGTTTGGAACCACCAAGACTCTTCCTAGAGCTGGCCACCCGGCCAAACTGAGCAATCTGGGAGAAGGGCTTTGGTCAGGGAAGTCACCAAGAACCTGACGGTCACTCTGACAGAGCTCCAGAGTTCCTCTGTGGAGGTGGGAGAACCTTCCAGAAGGACAACCATCTCTGCAGCACTCCACCATTCAGGCCTTTATGGTAGAGTGGACAGACGGAAGCCACTCCTCAGTAAAAGGCCTTTGGCAGCCTGCTTGGAGTTTGCCAAAAGGTACCTAAAGGTCTCTCAGACCATGAGAAACAAGATTGTCTGGTCTGATGTAACCAAGATTGAATTTTTTGGCCTGAATGCCAAGCGTCTGGAGGAAACCAGACATCGCTCATCACCTGGCCAATACCATCCCTACAGTGAAGCATAGTGGTGGAAGCATCATGCTGTGGGGATGTTTTTCAGAGGCAGAAACTGTGAGATTAGTCAGGATCGAGGGAAAGATGAACAGAGCAAAGTACAGAGAGAGCTTTGATGAAAACCTGCTCCAGAGCACTCAGGAAGTCAGACTGGAGTGAAGGTTCACCTTCCACCGGGACAACGACCCTAGGCACACAGCCAAGACAATGCAGGAGTGGTTCAGGACAAGTCACTGATTGTCCTTGAGTTGCCCAGCCAGACCCTGGACTTGAACCCTATCAAACATTTCTGGAGAGACCTGAAAATAGCTGTGTAGAGACACTCCCCATCCAACCTCACAGAGCTTGAGAGGATCTGCAGAGAAGAATGGGAGAAACTCCCCAAATACAGGTGTGCCAAGCTTGCAGAGTCATACCCAAGAAGACCCAAGGCTCTAATCACTGCCAAATGTGCTACAACAAAGTTTCTTAAAAAAACAGTTTTTGCTCTGTCATTATGAGGTATTGTGTGTAAATTGATGACAAAAAAAAAACTATTTAATCCATTTTAGAATAAGGCTATAACGTAACAACGTCGGTTGTGCAGACAGGAAGAAAGAACTCCCCAGGAAAAATAGCGGAGGGGTTTGTTTCCTGATTAACACTCATGGTGTGATTGTGGTAACATACATGATCTCACGTCCTTTTCTCCCGATCTGGAATTCCTCACCATCTGCATTCCCTCCTGAGATAATTTTATTTTGTAATTGTCACTGCCGTGTATATTCCCCCCCAGCCGACACCGCTACTGCTCTCAAGGAACTACACTGGACTATGTGCAAACTGGAAAACACATATCCTGAGGACGCATTTATTGTAGTGGGGGACTTTAATAAAGGAAATCTGAAGAAAACGCTACACATCTGTGCTACACGGACCCAGGATCATTGCTAGTCTCCTTTCCTTCTGCTACAAGGCCCTCCCCAGCCCTTCCTTCGGCAAATCAGATCATGCTTCCATTCTGTCTTGTTGCGGGCCGGGCGCCTGCAGGCTGACTCCGGTTGTCAGTTGAACAGTGTTTCCTCCAACACATTGGTGCAGCTGGCTTCCAGGTTAAGCAGGCAGGTGTTAAGAAGCGCGGTTTGGCCGGTCATGTTTCGGGGGACGCATGACTCGACCTTCGCCTCTCCCGAGCCCGTTGGGAAGTTGCAACAATGAGACAAGATTATAATCACAAAATTGGGGAGAGAAAGGGGGTAAAAATTACATAAATAATTTTTTTTTTTACAACAAATGTAAAAAGACACGAGGTAAAAGACATGTAGGTAGTAGGGGTAGATACATGCTTGTAGGCAGGGGGAAAAGTGACTGGACAGCAGGATAAATAAAAAATAATGATGCTAATAATAGTAGCAGCAGCAGCATATACAGGTGAATGTGTTTGTGCGTGTGTGATGGTGTGTTTCTAGGTGTGTGAGCATGTGTGTGTGGCGTCAATGTGTATGTATGTGTGTGCATACAGTGTGTGTGTGTGCATACAGTGTGTGTGTGTGCATACAGTGTGTGTGTGTGCATACAGTGTGTGTGTGTGGCGTCAATGTGTATGTGTGTGTGCATACAGTGTGTGTGCATACAGTGTGTGTGTGTGCATTTGTGTGTGTGTGCATAGAGTGTGTGTGTGTGCATACAGTGTGTGTGTGTGTGTGCATACAGTGTGTGTGTGTGCATACAGTGTGTGTGCATACAGTGTGTGTGTGTGTGTGTGCATACAGTGTGTGTGTGTGTGCATACAGTGTGTGTGTGTGTGTGTGCATACAGTGTGTGTGTGTGTGTGTGTGTGTGCATACAGTGTATGTGTGTGTGCATTTGTGTGTGTGTGCGAGAGCAGTGGTGGAAAAAGTACTCAATTGTTATACTTGAGTTAAAAGATACCTACAGAGAAAATGACTCAAGTAAAAGTGAAAGTCACCCAGTAAAATGCTACTTCGGTAAAAGTCTAAAATTATTTGGTTTTAAAAATACATAAGTATCAAAAGTAAAAGTTGAAATAACTTCAAATTCCTTATATTAAGCAAACCACATGGCACCATTTTCTTTCTTTTTTTAAATGTATGGATAGCCAGGGGCACACTGCAACAATCAGACATCTTAACAAATTAAGCATTTGTGTTTAGTGAGTCCGCCAGATCAGAGGCAGTCAAATTTGACCGTTTCCCCGACTTGCTAAGCATTCAAAATGTAACGAGTACTTTTGGGTGTCACGGAAAATATATGGCATAAAAAGTTATTTTATTTTAAATTATTTTCTTTAGGAATGTAGTGAAGTAAAAGTTATCAAAAATATAAATTGTAAAATAAAGTACAGATACCCCAAAAAACTACTTAAGTAATACTTTAATGGTAAATAATTAATAAGTAATCCTTTCTAACTCAACTGAGAGAAATTATAAAAACGGAACTTACACAATATATTGTGTTATATCATTAGAAAAGCTAACCTAATGAAGCAGGCGTGAAAGAAACCTGAACGGGTTCGGAAGAATCCGGAAGCATCCTGTAACGCTTGAAGAGTGATGGGTGTGGAGTCAGGCGCAGAGAGTGGAAGATTCGAGGGAAAACCGCTTTAATGTCCAAAAAAAACAGGAACACGTACAAATGGGTGAAGCCAAAATACAGGTGCAAACACAACCCAAGGACCAATAACCCGGACAGCGAAAACCCAACAATAAACAATACACCTCTTACGTACATAGCAACAAGCACAAACACAAGCGGGCCAAACAAACTGAAATAATACCCACCCAAAAACCCCAACAAGGAACAGGTGAAAACAATTAGACAAAACCAAACGAAAAAGAAAAGGGATCGGTGGCAGCTAGTAGACCGGCAACGACGACCGCCGAGCACCACCCGAACAAGAAGGGGAGCCACCTTCAGTGGCAGCTAGTAGACCGGCAACGACGACCGCCGAGCGCCACCCGAACAAGAAGGGGAGCCACCTTCGGTGATGTTCGTGACACATCCAGTTTTCAGGCATTTTCTCTTTTTCCATTGAAAACCGGATGCTTCCGGTTTTTCTGACGACCACGCTGAGGGTGCAGAGAATCAGAGGAGAACTATAATTACTCCATTGTGTGCTCTTTCACAGTGCATCAAAGCAGCAACCCACCTCAGTCCTAAAACAGGCCCACCCTGAACCCCAACCCCTACACCACAACCCTTCCCCTGATAACCAACCACAGCCAGACCGTTTGCATCACATGGAGGACACCAGATGTATTGAGGAACCACATCTGTTCATAGCCCCCCCCTCTGGCTGACTAGCTCTCACGATATGAAGCCTGACGGTACTAAAGCTAGTTTCTCTAATCAGCTCAGTCAGAAGAACCACCGCACAGCATCACAGGCCTGTGTGCGTAAAACCACTGTCACTGTGGCAACTGCGAAAGGTCAGGCGGTGTGGAGTCGGAGTGTCACATTCACTCTGGTGTCTCCTGCACTGTGTCTGTGGCCATTCACACTGAAGACATCTGTGTGTCCTGTCTGTGTGTATGAGGGTACTGTATATACCACAATAACCTTGTCCTGTCTGTGTGTACGAGGGTACTGTATATACCATAATATCCTTGTCCTGTCTGTGTGTATGAGGGTACTGTATATACCATAATATCCTTGTCCTGTCTGTGTGTATGAGGGTACTGTATATACCATAATATCCTTGTCCTGTCTGTGTGTATGAGGGTACTGTATATACCATAATATCCTTGTCCTGTCTGTGTGTATGAGGGTACTGTATATACCATAATATCCTTGTCCTGTCTGTGTGTATGAGGGTACTGTATATACCATAATATCCTTGTCCTGTCTGTGTGTATGAGGGTACTGTATAATATCCTTGTCCTGTCTGTGTGTACAAGTGAACTAAACAAGCCAACTGTCTGGATGAGCGTTTCATACAGCAGGGTTACCCAGAGGAATGGCTGTCTGGATGAGCGTTTCATACAGCAGGGTTACCAGGCGAATGACTGTCTGGATGAGCGTTTCACACAGCAGGGTTACCCAGAGGAATGACTGTCTGGATGAGCGTTTCATACAGCAGGGTTACCCAGAGGAATGACTGTCTGGATGAGCGTTTCATACAGCGGGGTTACCCAGAGGAATGGCTGTCTGGATGAGCGTTTCATACAGCAGGGTTACCCAGACGAATGACTGTCTGGATGAGCGTTTCATACAGCAGGGTTACCCAGAGGAATGACTGTCTGGATGAGCGTTTCATACAGCAGGGTTACCCAGAGGAATGACTGTCTGGATGAGCGTTTCATACAGCGGGATTACCCAGAGGAATGACTGTCTGGATGAGCGTTTCATACAGCAGGATTACCCAGAGGAATGACTGTCTGGATGAGCGTTTCATACAGCGGGGTTACCCAGAGGAATGGCTGTCTGGATGAGCGTTTCATACAGCGGGGTTACCCAGAGGAATGGCTGTCTGGATGAGCGTTTCATACAGCGGGATTACCCAGAGGAATGACTGTCTGGATGAGCGTTTCATACAGCGGGGTTACCCAGAGGAATGACTGTCTGGATGAGCGTTTCATACAGCGGGGTTACCCAGAGGAATGACTGTCTGGATGAGCGTTTCATACAGCAGGGTTACCCAGAGGAATGACTGCAAGACACAAGGAATCTTTATAAAAATATGACCAAGGATGACAGCTTCACGCCCAAACTACCCCGCCCTCCTGACCAATGCATTCAATGCTTCCTCCTGTACTCCCCACTTGGTAAACAGGGTAAACAGTTCAACCACGTCATTAAAAACCACTGGCACATCTTGAGCACTGATCTACAACTGGAAAACAAGTTGAATTAAAGAATCCCTGCGGATAGTCTTCAGACACGCCCCCAACATCAGTCAAATGGTGGTGAGGTCTGATCTTCCACCAGCGCCACGCAGTACCTTCCTAGACAATGTGGCAGACGGTAATTATAGATGTGGCCGATGTACATAGCATAACTTCACAAACAAATCACAGTCTAATGTCCATTGATCGTGTTTCTTGGCCCAACCAAGCAAGTCTCTTCTTCTTATTGGTGTCCTTTTAGTAGTGGTTTCTTTGCAGCAATTCGACCGTGAAGGCCTGATTCACGCAGATGATGTTGAGATGTGTCTGTTACTTGAACTCTGTGAAGCATTTATTTGGGCTGCAATCTGAGGTACAGTTAACTCTAATGAGCTTATCCTATGCAGCAGAGGTAACTCTGGGTCTTCCTTTCCTGTGGTGGTCCTCGTGAGAGCCAGTTTTATCACAGCACTTCATGGTTTTTGTGACTGCACATTTTCTGCATTGACGGACCTTCATGTCTTAAAGTAATGATGGACTGTCATTTATCTTTGCTTATTTGAGCTGTTCTTGCCATAATATGGACTTGGTGTTTTACCAAATAGGGCTATATTCTGTGTACCAGCCCTACCTTGTCACAACAACAACTGATTGGCTCAAACGCATTAAGAAGAAAAGACATTCCACAAATGAACTTTTAACAAGGCACACTTGTTAAATGATATGCATTCCAGGTGACTACCTCATGAAGCTGGTTGAGAGAATGCCAATAGTGTGCAAAGCTGTCATTAAATCAATCAAATCAAATCAAATTTTATTTGTCACATACACATGGTTAGCAGATGTTAGTGCGAGTGTAGCGAAATGCTTGTGCTTCTAGTTCCGACAATGCAGTAATAACCAACAAGTAATCTAGCGAACAATTCCAAAACTACTACCTTATAGACACAAGTGTAAGGGGATAAAGAATATGTACATAAAGATATATGAATGAGTGATGGTACAGAGCGGCATAGGCAAGATACAGTAGATGGTATTGAGTGCAGTATATACATATGAGATGAGTATGTAAACAAAGTGGCATAGTTAAAGTGGCTAGTGATACATGTATTACATAAGGATGCAGTAGATGATATAGAGTACAGTATATACGTATACATATGAGATGAATAATAACATTATATTAGGTAGCATTGTTTAAAGTGGCTAGTGATATAGTTCACATAATTTCCCATCAATTCCCATTATTAAAGTGGCAGGAGTTGAGTCAGTGTGTTGGCAGCAGCCACTCAATGTTAGTGGTGGCTGTTTAACAGTCTGATGGCCTTGAGATAGAAGCTGTTTTTCAGTCTCTCGGTCCCAGCTTTGATGCACCTGTACTGACCTCGCCTTCTGGATGATAGCGGGGTGAACAGGCAGTGGCTCGGGTGGTTGCTGTCCTTGATGATCTTTATGGCCTTCCTGTGACATCGGGTGGTGTAGGTGTCCTGGAGGGCAGGTAGTTTGCCCCCGGTGATGCGTTGTGCAGACCTCACTACCCTCTGGAGAGCCTTACGGTTGTGGGTGGAGCAGTTGCCGTACCAGGCAGTGATTGTGCATCTGTAGAAGTTTGTGAGTGATTTTGGTGATAAACCAAATTTCTTCAGCCTCCTGAGGTTGAAGAGGCGCTGCTGCGCCTTCTTCACGATGCTGTCTGTGTGGGTGGACCAATTCAGTTTGTCTGTGATGTGTACGCCGAGGAACTTAAAACTTACTACCCTCTCCACTACTGTTCCATCGTTGTAGATCAGTGCTCAAGATGTGCCAGTGGTTTTTAATGACGTGGTTGAACTGTTTACCCTGTTTACCAAGTGGGGAGTACAGGAGGAAGCATTGAATGCATTGGTCAGGAGGGCGGGGTAGTTTGGGCGTGAAGCTGTCATCCTTGGTCATATTTTTATAAAGATTCCTTGTGTCTTGCAGTCATTCCTCTGGGTAACCCTGCTGTATGAAACGCTCATCCAGACAGCCATTCCTCTGGGTAATCCCGCTGTATGAAACGCTCATCCAGACAGCCATTCCCCTGGGTAATCCTGCTGTATGAAACGCTCATCCAGACAGTCATTCCTCTGGGTAACCCTGCTGTATGAAACGCTCATCCAGACAGTCATTCCTCTGGGTAATCCTGCTGTATGAAACGCTCATCCAGACAGTCATTCCTCTGGGTAACCCTGCTGTATGAAACGCTCATCCAGACAGTCATTCCTCTGGGTAACCCTGCTGTATGAAACGCTCATCCAGACAGTCATTCCTCTGGGTAACCCCGCTGTATGAAACGCTCATCCAGACAGTCATTCCTCTGGGTAACCCCGCTGTATGAAACGCTCATCCAGACAGTCATTCCTCTGGGTAATCCCGCTGTATGAAACGCTCATCCAGACAGTCATTCCTCTGAGTAATCCCGCTGTATGAAACGCTCATCCAGACAGCCATTCCTCTGGGTAATCCCGCTGTATGAAACGCTCATCCAGAGAGTCATTCCTCTGGGTAATCCTGCTGTATGAAACGCTCATCCAGACAGTCATTCCTCTGGGTAATCCCGCTGTATGAAACGCTCATCCAGACAGTCATTCCTCTGGGTAACCCCGCTGTATGAAACGCTCATCCAGACAGTCATTCCTCTGGGTAATCCTGCTGTATGAAACCATCATCCAGACAGTCATTCCTCTGGGTAACCCCGCTGTATGAAACGCTCATCCAGACAGTCATTCCTCTGGGTAACCCTGCTGTATGAAACGCTCATCCAGACAGTCATTCCTCTGGGTAACCCTGCTGTATGAAACGCTCATCCAGACAGTCATTCCTCTGGGTAACCCTGCTGTATGAAACCATCATCCAGACAGTCATTCCTCTGGGTAACCCTGCTGTATGAAACGCTCATCCAGACAGTCATTCCTCTGGGTAACCCTGCTGTATGAAACGCTCATCCAGACAGTCATTCCTCTGGGTAACCCTGCTGTATGAAACGCTCATCCATTAAGGCAAAGGGTGGCTACTTTGAAGAATCTAAAATATATTTTGAGGTGTTTAACCCTTTTTTGGTTACTAGATGATTCCATATATGTTATTTCATAGTGTTGATGTCTTCACTATTATTCTACAATGTAGAAAATAGTAAATATAAAGAAATCCCTTGAATGTGTAGGTGTGTCCACATTTTTGAATGGTACTGTATATGTATACTTGCTAACATGTTCATTTACACAGTCTCTCAAAACCATATTCACACACACACCTAATATATACAACACCTCCATGTACTGGCAGAGAGATGTGCTCTGCTGAGTAGGGTGTCAAGGGCTCATTGGTGGGCCACGCACGTGTGTCTGAGCTAGAGCACTGCCTGTCGCCCCCCCCCCAACGCCTGGAGAACCAGGGAGATAAGGACCGCCATGTTGTCAATTCAATTACGCCTGAATTACTTCTGGGAACATTTGTTTTTCTAATCACAGGAAAACCTGTGTCTTGAATTTGAGGAAGGGGTGGGACATTTTTATTGGCACCCTTTATAAATGATGAGACAAAAGACAAATAATACAAATACTCAGCTATATTGCATGCTCCAAAAAAATAGGAAATTATATTACTTTATATTAGGTTCATTTGCTCAGAGAAAAATATTTATTTTAATAGGTAATAATAAAAACCCTGTTTTCAATACCTCGTGCACCCTACCCTTGAGAGGATAACAGCACTGAGCCTTTTTCTACAATGTTTTATGAGATTGATGAACACATTGGGAGGGATCTTAGACAAAATCTCTTTCGCTGAGCAGTTGTATTAGTATAAAATAATAAAACATTTACAAAACTATCCTCATATTTGTATTTTCTTTGCTGTTTTATCTGCTCCTATTTTGCTTCCATGAGACCGATTTTGAATGATCCTACAGTACATATATTAAATCACACAAGAATAGCATAGCATCCTCACTGGTGGCTTCTATACAGAACTACCTCCACAGTCCTCTCTCTGTATGGACTATAGGATTCAACATAAGGTGGGAGGTTAATCAGCCTGTTCACATTAGACGAGGTGATTGCTTTAAATTGCATCATATACTGTAAGATCCACCTACAGAGCTTTCAGAAAGTGTTCACACCCATTTATTTTTTCCACATGTTGTTGTGTTACAGCCTGAATTTAAAATGGATTCCATTGAGATTTTGTGTCACTGGTCTATTACACACAATACCCCATAAAGTCAAAGTGGAACTATGTTTTCAGAATTTTTTACAAATTAATAAAAAAATGAGAAGCTGAAATGCCTTGAGTCAACAACTTTGTTATGGCAAACCTAAATACGTTTGCTTAAAAGCTTTTGCTTAACAAGTCACATAGTAAGTTGCATGGACTCACTCCGTGTGCTCATCTCTGTACCCCACACATACAATTATCTGTAAGGTCTCTCTGTCAAGCAGTGAATTTCAACCACAGATTCAACCACACAAAGACCATAGAGGTTTTCCAATGCCTCGTAAAGAAGGGAACCTATTAGTAGATGGGTCAAGAAAAAGCAGACAATTTGAGTATGGTAAAGTTATTCATTACATTTTGGATGTGTATCAATACACCCAGTCACTACAAAGATACAGGCGTCCTTCTTAACTCAGTAGCCGGAAAGGAAGGAAACCACTCAGGGATTTCACCATGAGGCCAATGGTGACTTTAAAATAGTTACAGAGTTGAATGGCTGTGATAGGAGAAAACTGAGGGTGGAATAACAACATTGTATTTACTCCACAATACTAACCTAAATGACAGAGTGGAAAGAAGGAAGCCTGTACAGAATATAAATATTCCAAAACATTCATCCTGTTTGCAACAAGGTACTAAAGGAAAATTGCAAGAAATGTGGCAAAGAAATTAACTTTATGTCCTGAATACAAATTGTTATGTTTGGGGCAAATCCAACACAACACATCAATGAGTACCACTCTTCATATTTTCAAACATGGTGGTGGCTGCATCATGTTATGAGTATGCTTGTCATCGGTTAGGACTAAGGAGTTTTTTGAAGTGAATACAAATAAACTGAATAGAGCTAAGCAAAGGTAAAATCCTAGAGGAAAACCTGGTTCATTATGCTTTCCACCAGACACTGGGAGACAAATTCACCTTTCAGCAGGACGTACAACCCTTTTTGGTTCCAGGTATAACTATTTTGGGTGCCATTAAGAACCCTCTGTGGAAAAGGTTCTACATGGAACACAAAAGGGTTCTACCTGGAACCAAAATGATTCTGCCTGGAACCCAAAAGGGTTCTACTTGGAACTTAAAGGAGTCTACCTGGAACCAACAGGGGTTCTTTAAAGGGTTCTCCTATGGTTCTAGATGGTACCTTTTTTCCAAGAGTGTGCCATACATCTTGCCACTACACACAAAATGACAAAATCCCTTGTGCACAACACTTAGAATAAAATGAAGTCATTAGAATAAGACTCCTGAGAAAGAGCCGAATCTGAAATGTGGTTAGCAGTGTGCATGTTTAGAAGGAGGAAGGGCGTGACATGGAGAACAAGGTCAGAATAAGGGCTAGGGTGGTGTTCCTCTCCCCCGCCCATTAGGAACATATGTTTCCCCAGCATGGGACAGGACTGAGTCTGGGCTGGGAGTTAAGACTTTAGACGAGAGAGACGCTCTATTACCTCTATATTGCACTTCTTCTGACCAGGGCCCATGGGGTAGTGCAATAGTAGTGCACTATATACAGTAGGGAATAGGGTGCCATTTTAGACGTAAGTCTAGGACTGACTGTTGAGTGGGGAGTAGTTTTCTCCTTTTAAAAGATCCTTCATTTGTATTTATTTTCGGTAATACCAATTAGACATAAAAAATAAAAAAAACGTACTACTGGGCAAATCAAATTCATAGATTAAAAAGGAACGTTTTATATTGCATCAACTCGCTACCCAAGGTTTTTACTTGTAATATATAGTTACATGCACTAAAGAGCACATATTGTACATATTGAAGATGAGCATGCTCATCACATTTACATTTACATTTAAGTCATTTAGCAGACGCTCTTATCCAGAGCGACTTACAAATTGGTGCGTTCACCTTATGACATCCAGTGGAACAGCCACTTTACAATAGTGCATCTAAATCTTTTAAGGGGGGTGAGAAGGATTACTTTATCCTATCCTAGGTATTCCTTAAAGAGGTGGGGTTTCAGGTGTCTCCGGAAGGTGGTGATTGACTCCGCTGTCCTGGCGTCGTGAGGGAGTTTGTTCCACCATTGGGGGGCCAGAGCAGCGAACAGTTTTGACTGGGCTGAGCGGGAACTGTACTTCCTCAGTGGTAGGGAGGCGAGCAGGCCAGAGGTGGATGAACGCAGTGCCCTTGTTTGGGTGTAGGGCCTGATCAGAGCCTGGAGGTACTGAGGTGCCGTTCCCCTCACAGCTCCATAGGCAAGCACCATGGTCTTGTAGCGGATGCGAGCTTCAACTGGAAGCCAGTGGAGAGAGCGGAGGAGCGGGGTGACGTGAGAGAACTTGGGAAGGTTGAACACCAGATGGGCTGCGGCGTTCTGGATGAGTTGTAGGGGTTTAATGGCACAGGCAGGGAGCCCAGCCAACAGCGAGTTGCAGTAATCCAGACGGGAGATGACAAGTGCCTGGATTAGGACCTGCGCCGCTTCCTGTGTGAGGCAGGTTCGTACTCTGCGGATGTTGTAGAGCATGAACCTACAGGAACGGGCCACCGCCTTGATGTTAGTTGAGAACGACAGGGTGTTGTCCAGGATCACGCCAAGGTTCTTAGCGCTCTGGGAGGAGGACACAATGGAGTTGTCAACCGTGATGGCGAGATCATGGAACGGGCAGTCCTTCCCGGGAGGAAGAGCAGCTCCGTCTTGCCGAGGTTCAGCTTGAGGTGGTGATCCGTCATCCACACTGATATGTCTGCCAGACATGCAGAGATGCGATTCGCCACCTGGTCATCAGAAGGGGGAAAGGAGAAGATTAATTGTGTGTCGTCTGCATAGCAATGATAGGAGAGACCATGTGAGGTTATGACAGAGCCAAGTGACTTGGTGTATAGCGAGAATAGGAGAGGGCCAAGAACAGAGCCCTGGGGGACACCAGTGGTGAGAGCACGTGGTGTGGAGACGGATTCTCGCCACGCCACCTGGTAGGAGCGACCTGTCAGGTAGGACGCAATCCAAGCGTGGGCCGCGCCGGAGATGCCCAACTCGGAGAGGGTGGAGAGGAGGATGGTTCACAGTATCGAAGGCAGCCGATAGGTCTAGAAGGATGAGAGCAGAGGAGAGAGAGTTAGCTTTAGCAGTGCGGAGCGCCTCCGTGATACAGAGAAGAGCAGTCTCAGTTGAATGACTAGTCTTGAAACCTGACTGATTTGGATCAAGAAGGTCATTCTGAGAGAGATAGCGGGAGAGCTGGCCAAGGACGGCACGTTCAAGAGTTTTGGAGAGAAAAGAAAGAAGGGATACTGGTCTGTAGTTGTTGACATCGGAGGGATCGAGTGTAGGTTTTTTCAGAAGGGGTGCAACTCTCGCTCTCTTGAAGACGGAAGGGACGTAGCCAGCGGTCAGGGATGAGTTGATGAGCGAGGTGAGGTAAGGGAGAAGGTCTCCGGAAATGGTCTGGAGAAGAGAGGAGGGGATAGGGTCAAGCGGGCAGGTTGTTGGGCGGCCGGCCGTCACAAGACGCGAGATTTCATCTGGAGAGAGAGGGGAGAAAGAGGTCAGAGCACAGGGTAGGGCAGTGTGAGCAGAACCAGCGGTGTCGTTTGACTTTTGACTCGTTTGACAAACGAGGATCGGATGTCGTCGACCTTCTTTTCAAAATGGTTGACGAAGTCATCTGCAGAGAGGGAGGAGGGGGGGGGAGGAGGATTCAGGAGGGAGGAGAAGGTTGCAAAGAGCTTCCTAGGGTTAGAGGCAGATGCTTGGAATTTAGAGTGGTAGAAAGTGGCTTTAGCAGCAGAGAGAGAAGAGGAAAATGTAGAGAGGAGGGAGTGAAAGGATGTCAGGTCCGCAGGGAGACGAGTTTTCCTCCATTTCCGCTCGGCTGCCCGGAGCCCTGTTCTGTGAGCTCGCAATGAGTCGTCGAGCCACGGAGCGGGAGGGGAGGACCGGGCCGGCCTGGAGGATAGGGGACATAGAGAGTCAAAGGATGCAGAAAGGGAGGAGAGGAGGGTTGAGGAGGCAGAATCAGGAGATAGGTTGGAGAAGGTTTGAGCAGAGGGAAGAGATGATAGGATGGAAGAGGAGAGAGTAGCGGGGGAGAGAGAGCGAAGGTTGGGACGGCGCGATACCATCCGAGTAGGGGCAGTGTGGGAAGTGTTGGATGAGAGCGAGAGGGAAAAGGATACAAGGTAGTGGTCGGAGACTTGGAGGGGAGTTGCAATGAGGTTAGTGGAAGAACAGCATCTAGTAAAGATGAGGTTGAGCGTATTTCCTGCCTTGTGAGTAGGGGGGGAAGGTGAGAGGGTGAGGTCAAAAGAGGAGAGGAGTGGAAAGAAGGAGGCAGAGAGTAATGAGTCAAAGGTAGACGTGGGGAGGTTAAAGTCGCCCAGAACTGTGAGAGGTGAGCCGTCCTCAGGAAAGGAGCTTATCAAGGCATCAAGCTCATTGATGAACTCTCCGAGGGAACCTGGAGGGCGATAAATGATAAGGATGTTAAGCTTGAAAGGGCTGGTAACTGTGACAGCATGGAATTCAAAGGAGGCGATAGACAGATGGGTAAGGGGAGAAAGAGAGAATGACCACTTGGGAGAGATGAGGATCCCGGTGCCACCACCCCGCTGACCAGAAGCTCTCGGGGTGTGCGAGAACACGTGGGCGGACGAAGAGAGAGCAGTAGGAGTAGCAGTGTTGTCTGTGGTGATCCATGTTTCCGTCAGTGCCAAGAAGTCGAGGGACTGGAGGGAGGCATAGGCTGAGATGAACTCTGCCTTGTTGGCCGCAGATCGGCAGTTCCAGAGGCTACCGGAGACCTGGAACTCCACGTGGGTCGTGCGCGCTGGGACCACCAGATTAGGGTGGCCGCGGCCACGCGGTGTGGAGCGTTTGTATGGTCTGTGCAGAGAGGAGAGAACAGGGATAGACAGACACATAGTTGACAGGCTACACAAGAGGCTACGCTAATGCAAAGGAGATTGGAATGACAAGTGGACTACACGTCTCGAGTGTTCAGAAAGTTAAGCTTACGTAGCAAGAATCTTATTGACTAAAATGATTAAAATGATACAGTACTGCTGAAGAAGGCTAGCTGACAGAGGCTGCGTTGTTGACTATGTAGGCTAGCTGGCATTGGCTGCGTTGTTGACACTACACTAATCAAGTCGTTCCGTTGAGTGTAATAGTTTCTACTGTGCTGCTATTCGGGCTAGCTGGCTAGCTAGCAGTGTTGATTACGTTACGTTGCGTTAAAAGAACGACAATAGCTGGCTAGCTAACCTAGGAAATCGCTCTAGACTACACAATTATCTTTGATACAAAGACGGCTACGTAGCTAGCTATGTAGCTAGCTACGATCAAACAAATCAAGCCGTTGTACTGTAATGAAATGAAATGAAAAATGTGATACTACCTGTGGAGCGAAGCGAAATGCGACCGGATTGTTGAGTGCAGAAGTTCTGTTCGGTAGACGTTGGCTAGCTGTTGGCTAGCTAGCAGAGTCTCCTACGTTAAGGACGACAAATAGCTGGCTAGCTAACCTCGGTAGATTAAGATAATCACTCTAAAACTACACACTCTAAACTACACAATTATCTTGGAGACGAAGACAGCAAAGACAACAATGTAGCTAGCTAACACTACACTAATCAAGCCGTTCAGTTGAGTGTAATAGTTGTGCTGCTAATCGGTAGACGGTGGACTAGCTAACGGTGGACGTTAGCTAGCTGGCTAGCTGCAGGGCAGTGTAGACTGCGTTAGGACGACGGAATACGATAATTACGCAATTATCTATGATACAAAGACGGCTATGTAGCTAGCTATGTAGCTAGCTACGATCAAACAAATCAAGCCGTTGTACTGTAATGAAATGAAATGAAAAATGTGATACTACCTGTGGAGCGAAGCGAAATGCGACCGGATTGTTGAGTGCAGAAGTTCTGTTCGGTAGACGTTGGCTAGCTGTTGGCTAGCTAGCAGAGTCTCCTACGTTAAGGACGACAAATAGCTGGCTAGCTAACCTCGGTAAATTAAGATAATCACTCTAAAACTACACACTCTAAACTACACAATTATCTTGGATACGAAGACAGCAAAGACAACTATGTAGCTAGCTAACACTACACTAATCAAGTCGTTCAGTTGAGTGTAATAGTTGTGCTGCTAATCGGTAGACGGTGGACTAGCTAACGGTGGACGTTAGCTAGCTGGCTAGCTGCAGGGCAGTGTAGACTGCGTTAGGACGACGAAATACGATAATTACGCAATTATCTATGATACAAAGACGGCTATGTAGCTAGCTAAGAAGAAATTGCTAAGATTAGACAAATCAAACCGTTGTACATCCCCAGATCATTTTTTTCATGTCTGTTTTTTAAAGGATAAAGCTAAGAACGTGAACAACTTCATAGTTAAGAACCTCATAACAATATGGAATCAAATGAAACGGATTCTACAAGAACCAATATCACTCCCTAAAAACACTACCTTATGGAAAAATACTTGCAGAGCTTTCAGAATTCACTAATCAATTAGTCCACATGGAAAACTAAAGGCATATAAACTGTAAATGACTTGGTAACAAGAATAACATTTATTTCCATGACGGAATTGAGATGCAATTTTGGACTGACCAATGTAGATATTTTCAAATACGTGCAACTTAAAAGTTACATATCACAAAATTGTGATTTGAAATCTTTTGGACATCAGAAAAACCTTGAGGGAATCTTATTTGAGTCAGATAAGGATGTTCATATGAAAGGTAAAATATGCAAAGCTTTGCAGAGACCATATCCAACTGACAATCTCTTAGAAAAAAATATAAACTGTGTTGGCAGAAGATGGAGGGAATGTTGAAGCATAACTAAATAAATTACAGTTAACGAAAATGTACGCTTAATCTGGTATAAACAAATGTATAGAACGTATTATACAAGAGACAAAATGCACAAGTTCTACAGCACAACAGTAGAGTTTATGCCTTAAGTGTAAAACTCAAAATGACTCAATATTCCATACTTGAAAGTCCAGAAGTTATGGGAGGAGCTAGAAAGTTGGCTGTCAGAAGTATTACAATGTAGACTCACTTTTAATCCGTCTGCATTCAGGACATGTTATATGGGGGTGTAGTGAGAGACCCAATGGGCTGGACGATTCTCATCTCACCACTCATCTTGAAAAAACTTATACTAAAAACTTGGAAATCAATCAAATTGGAAAAATAAAAGGATTTATTACTGAAACATTGAAATATCATGGGTGACGATAAAAACAAATTGGTCAAATTTAAGAGCATGTGGCAAATAATAATGCAGGCACTAAGGATGGGGGTGTGGCCAGGCACTAGGGATGGGGGTGTGGCCAGGCACTAAGGATGGGGGTGTGGCCAGGCACTAAGGATGGGGGTGTGGCCAGGCACTAGGGATGCGGGTGTGGCCAGGCACTAGGGATGGGGGTGTGGCCAGGCAATAGGGATGGGTGTGTGGCCAGGCACTAGGGATGGGTGTGTGGCCAGGCATTAGGGATGGGGGTGTGGCCAGGCACTAGGGATGGGGGTGTGGCCAGGCTCTAGGGATGGGGGTGTGGCCAGGCACTAGGGATGGGGGTGTGGCCAGGCACTAGGGATGGGGGTGTGAGCATGCAGGTCTGGGCAGAGGAGATGCAGTCGTTGTTGGTGTGCATCTGTACGTTGTTGTTTGTGTATGAATAACTTTGTACCATCATACTGTTGAATTATATGCTACACGCCCTGATCAACATCGATGGGACTGCAGTGGAAAGAGTCAGCGGCTTCAGGTTCCTGGGAGTAAACATCACGAGAACCTCACATTAACCGACAACACCACTGCCCTGGTCAAGAAGGTGTAACAGCGTCTCTACTTTCTCAGACATCTGAAGAAATTCTGCATGCCACACCGGGTCCTCTCCAAATTCTACCAAGGCACCATCGAGAGCTTCCTGACCGGCTGCATCACGGCTTAGTATGGAAAGTCCCTAACCACAAGGCCCTCCAGCGGGTGGTGAAGACGGTCCAGTACATCACTGACCCCCCCTCCATTCCCTTCTAATTGCTCCCCAGGTCATTTCTGTAAATGACAATATGTTCTCAGTCATCTTACCTGGTAAAATAAGGGTCAAATAAATCAAATACAAATCTACTTCAAGCGGTGCTTGCGGAAGGCTCACTCGGTTACCGTCTGGCAGAGTATAGGGTCCCAGACCTTCAGGCTCAGAGATTTTTACCCACAAGCCATCAGACTACTGAACTCTTAAACCGGTACTGACCTCCGGCACAACAACAGTCTCCTGCACTGACTCCCTGCACCTTACCACACATACATTCACTCACAAACGCCCACACATAGGCTCAACTACACACACACCACACACACACACCCTACACATACACACCCTACACACGCACACCCTACACACACACACCCTACACACACACCCTACACATACTCCCTACACACACGCACCCTACACACACACACCCTACACATACTCCCTACACACACACACCCTACACACACACCCTACACACACACACCCTACACACACACACCCTACACACACACCCTACACATACTCCCTACACAAACGCACCCTACACACGCACCCTACACACACTCCCTACACATACTCCCTACACAAACGCACCCTACACACACGCACCCTACACACACACACCCTACACACACACCCTACACACACTCCCTACACAAACGCACCCTACACACACACACCCTACACACACACCCTGCACATACTCCCTACACAAACGCACCCTACACACACGCACCCTACACATACTCCCTACACATACACACCCTACACACACACACCCTACACACGCACCCTACACACGCACCCTACACATACACACCCTACACACACACACCATACACACACACCCTACACACACACACCCTACACAAACGCACCCTACACACCCTACACACGCACCCTACACATACTCCCTACACATACACACCCTACACACACACACCCTACACATACACACCCTACACACACACACCCTACACACGCACCCTACACACGCACCCTACACACGCACCCTACACATACACACCCTACACACACACACCATACACACACACCCTACACAAACGCACCCTACACACCCTACACACACACCCTACACATACACCCTACACACACACCCTACACATACACCCTACACACACACCCTACACACACACCCTACACACGCACCCTACACACGCACCCTACACACACACACCCTACACACACACACCCCTACACATTCACCCTACACACACGCACCCTACACACACCCCTACACATTCACCCTACACACACACTCCATGACTGCTGCTACTGGACTATTCATATTACTACAAAATGTCTATTTATTATTGCACAATCTATTAAAACATATCACGGCACGGGTAAATATCCTACTTTATAAAATACCTACTTTATAAAATACCTACTTTAATTCAATTGATTGCCTCCTTGTACTGTACACTCTTAGAGAAAAGGGTTCCAAAACGGTCATTCTATTTCTTATTCATTGAGCTTTTATTTTTGTGTACTCTTTTATTCACTTAATGACTTTCCTATTGTTGTTGTGTTGTCGGTAGGTGAGCCTGTAAGCATTTCACTGCACTGTGTACTCCATGTACAGTACATCACGTGTATATAACTAGTAAACAAACTTGAACTTGAATTTACAAACGTACTGTACTGAAAAATACTGTACAGTTGTACACACAAATGCAGCAGGCAGCCTCAAGGTTAGAGCCTTGGGCCACTAACCGAAAGGCTGCTGGTTTGAAATCCTGGAGCCGACAAGGTGAAAATACACTGTATGTGCCCTTGAGCAAGGCACTTAACCCCAATTTATTCAGGGATGCTGTAAATAATGGCTGTGACCCCAAATCTCAGGGGAAATAAGGATATGGAGAAGAAAAAATAAATTTCCAATTCACACTTGTTCACGTGTGAAATAGGACAAATATAAGTACCTACATAACGATTATTAAATAGGTGCCTTATCTTCCCCTCCTCACTCTGCCGTCTTTTAACATGTTCCCCTGTGAGGTGAGAGGACAGGATGATTACGCTTGAATGATGTGACCATATTATCTCAGTGTCCAGTCTGTCACTCTCCTAGCAATGACCCACTTACTGCTTGTAACTCTCTCTCTCTGCACTACTTTACAATCTCTATGTGTGCGTGGACTCTCCCCCTGAGCGTTAGCAGCTCACCGAGGTGTGTCATTAAAATGTCTTTATGGCTTCGACATTTATTGTTTTCCTCTTTAGAACATTCCAGATGCACATGATTCATCTTTCACCATCCACACTGACAGACACCAGCCTGGAGGCTGCTGGAGCATCTAACTAGGGCCTTTCTCACACACACACACATTGCAATTGCAAGAGACATGTACAAAAACTCTCTTTGACACAAATAGGACTCTCAAGCAAACACAAACACATCTCTCATAACCAGCCATAACACCAGCTCTCATCATCTGAGCCTGACACACACACCCTTCCTCTCTCCTCTTCTTCCCTTCTTCTTCCCTTCCTCTCTCCTCTTCTCCTCTTCTTCCCTGGCTCCTGTCCTCCCTGTTGTGACAGTCTTTCATGCTGACTCGCTCACCCAGATCGTGTTTTATCAGACCCAGTGTGATCCCCGGTGGCTGATCATGTTTTATCAGACCCAGTGTGATCCCCGGTGGGCCTGCTGCCTGGTATGTTGTTGTGATTTACCTTTGACCTCTGCTTCACCTGCAGCCGTAACACAACACAGCTCTCATCCTAGAGACTCTGTACACAATAGAAAACATGGTACATTTAAAAAATAAAAGAAGATCCACTCACTGCTACACTGTATCTCACTGTGGATACTGCATTGCTCGAGCTTGGTGTACAGTACTGGACATGGACAACAATGTCAAAGGATGAATTTGAACATAATTAGATTTGTTCTGTTGGTCTATCTTTCAAGACCACAGAGTTAGATAACTACGATGCTCCAAATGTGAAGTGCGCATTCACCAACCTCTGAGCACCTTGAAATGAGATGAGGAACGCTCAGAGTAACTTGAGATGAGATGAGGAACGCTCAGAGTAACTTGAGATGAGATGAGGAACGCTCAGAGTAACTTGAGATGAGGAACGCTCAGAGTAACATGAGATGAGATGAGGAACGCTCAGAGTAAGTGGAGATGAGATGAGGAACTCTCAGAGTAACTTGAGATGAGATGAGGAACGCTCAGAGTAACTTGAGATGAGATGAGGAATGTTTAGAGTAACTTGAGAACACATGGACACACATCCACCACTCTCAGATCACAGTGAGCTGCTGATTGGGTGCTTTCCCACGCCTGAGAACAGAGAACAGAGCCAGTAGAGAAACAGAGATAGTGGTTAAACCTGTAGAATGACAATCTGGCATCCATCTCATCAGGGCAGAGCAGGCAAGGTCCCGTGACTGTATGTCCCAAATGGCATCCTATCCAGTTTATAGTGCACTATAAACCACAGCCTAGTAGTGCGCTATGAACCACAGCCTAATAGTGTACTATAAACCACGGCCTAGTAGTGCACTATAAACCACGGCCTAGTAGTGCACTATAAACCACAGCCTAATAGTGCACTATAAACCACGGCCTAGTAGTGCACTATAAACCACGGCCTAGTAGTGTACTATAAACCACGGCCTAGTAGTGTACTATAAACCACGGCCTAGTAGTGTACTATAAACCACAGCCTAGTAGTGTACTATAAACCACAGCCTAGTAGTGTACTATAAACCACAGCCTGGTAGTGTACTATAAACCACGGCCTAGTAGTGTACTATAAACCACGGCCTAGTAGTGCACTATAAACCACAGCCTAGTAGTGTACTATAAACCACGGCCTAGTAGTGTACTATAAACCACGGCCTAATAGTGCACTATAAACCACGGCCTAGTAGTGTACTATAAACCACGGCCTAGTAGTGTACTATAAACCACAGCCTAGTAGTGTACTATAAACCACAGCCTAGTAGTGCACTATAAACCACAGCCTAGTAGTGTACTATAAACCACGGCCTAGTAGTGTACTATAAACCACAGCCTAGTAGTGCACTATAAACCACGGCCTAGTAGTGTACTATAAACCACAGCCTAGTAGTGTACTATAAACCACAGCCTAGTAGTGTACTATAAACCACAGCCTAGTAGTGCACTATAAACCACAGCCTAGTAGTGCACTATAAACCACGGCCTAGTAGTGTACTATAAACCACGGCCTAGTAGTGTACTATAAACCACAGCCTAGTAGTGCACTATAAACCACAGCCTAGTAGTGTACTATAAACCACAGCCTAGTAGTGTACTATAAACCACAGCCTGGTAGTGCACTATAAACCACAGCCTAGTAGTGCACTATAAACCACAGCCTAGTAGTGTACTATAAACCACAGCCTAGTAGTGTACTATAAACCACAGCCTAGTAGTGCACTATAAACCACAGCCTAGTAGTGCACTATAAACCACAGCCTAGTAGTGCACTATAAACCACAGCCTAGTAGTGTACTATAAACGACGGCCTAGTAGTGTACTATAAACCACAGCCTAGTAGTGTACTATAAACCACAGCCTAGTAGTGCACTATAAACCACAGCCTAGTAGTGTACTATAAACCACGGCCTGGTATTGTACTATAAACCACGGCCTAGTAGTGTACTATAAACCACAGCCTAGTAGTGTACTATAAACCACAGCCTAGTAGTGTACTATAAACCACGGCCTAGTAGTGTACTATAAACCCCGGCCTAGTAGTGCACTATAAACCACAGCCTAGTAGTGTACGATAAACCACAGCCTAGTAGTGTACTATAAACCACAGCCTGGTAGTGCACTATAAACCACAGCCTAGTAGTGCACTATAAACCACAGCCTAGTAGTGTACTATAGACCACAGCCTAGTAGTGTACTATAAACCACAGCCTAGTAGTGTACTATAAACCACAGCCTAGTAGTGCACTATAAACCACAGCCTAGTAGTGCACTATAAACCACAGCCTAGTAGTGTACTATAAACCACGGCCTAGTAGTGTACTATAAACCACAGCCTAGTAGTGCACTATAAACCACGGCCTAGTAGTGCACTATAAACCACGGCCTAGTAGTGTACTATAAACCACGGCCTAGTAGTGTACTATAAACCACAGCCTAGTAGTGTACTATAAACCACAGCCTAGTAGTGCACTATAAACCACAGCCTAGTAGTGTACTATAAACCACGGCCTAGTAGTGTACTATAAACCACAGCCTAGTAGTGTAATATAAACCACGGCCTAGTAGTGCACTATAAACCACAGCCTAGTAGTGTACTATAAACCACGGCCTGGTAGTGTACTATAAACCACGGCCTAGTAGTGCCCTATAAACCACAGCCTAGTAGTGTACTATAAACCACGGCCTGGTAGTGTACTATAAACCACGGCCTAGTAGTGTACTATAAACCACGGCCTAGTAGTGTACTATAAACCACAGCCTAGTAGTGCACTATAAACCACGGCCTAGTAGTGTACTATAAACCACGGCCTAGTAGTGTACTATAAACCACAGCCTAGTAGTGTACTATAAACCATAGCCTAGTAGTGCACTATAAACCACAGCCTAGTAGTGTACTATAAACCACGGCCTAGTAGTGTACTATAAACCACAGCCTAGTAGTGCACTATAAACCACGGCCTAGTAGTGTACTATAAACCACGGCCTAGTAGTGTACTATAAACCACAGCCTAGTAGTGTACTATAAACCACAGCCTAGTAGTGCACTATAAACCACAGCCTAGTAGTGCACTATAAACCACGGCCTAGTAGTGTACTATAAACCACGGCCTAGTAGTGTACTATAAACCACAGCCTAGTAGTGCACTATAAACCACAGCCTAGTAGTGTACTATAAACCACAGCCTAGTAGTGCACTATAAACCACAGCCTAGTAGTGTACTATAAACCACAGCCTAGTAGTGTACTATAAACCACAGCCTAGTAGTGCACTATAAACCACAGCCTAGTAGTGCACTATAAACCACAGCCTAGTAGTGTACTATAAACCACAGCCTAGTAGTGCACTATAAACCACAGCCTAGTAGTGCACTATAAACCACAGCCTAGTAGTGTACTATAAACCACAGCCTAATAGTGCACTATAAACCACGGCCTAGTAGTGTACTATAAAACAGGGCCTAATAGTGCACTATATACCATGGCCTAGTAGTGTACTATAAACCACAGCCTAGTAGTGCACTATAAACCACGGCCTAGTAGTGTACTATAAACCACAGCCTAATAGTGCTAATAGTGCACTATAAACCACGGCCTAGTAGTGTACTATAAACCACAGCCTAGTAGTGCACTATAAACCACAGCCTAGTAGTGTACTATAAACCACGGCCTAGTAGTGCACTATAAACCACAGCCTAGTAGTGTACTATAAACCACAGCCTAGTAGTGTACTATAAACCACGGCCTAGTAGTGCACTATAAACCACGGCCTAGTAGTGTACTATAAACCACGGCCTAGTAGTGTCCTATAAACCACGGCCTAGTAGTGCACTATAAACCACAGCCTAGTAGTGTACTATAAACCACAGCCTGGTAGTGCACTATAAACCACAGCCTAGTAGTGCACTATAAACCACAGCCTAGTAGTGCACTATAAACCACAGCCTAGTAGTGCACTATAAACCACCGCCTAGTAGTGCAATATAAACCACGGCCTGGTAGTGTACTATAAACCACGGCCTAGTAGTGTACTATAAACCACAGCCTAGTAGTGTACTATAAACCACAGCCTAGTAGTGTACTATAAACCACGGCCTGGTAGTGTACTATAAACCACGGCCTAGTAGTGTACTCTAAACCACAGCCTAGTAGTGTACTATAAACCACAGCCTAGTAGTGCACTATAAACCACAGCCTAGTAGTGTACTATAAACCACGGCCTGGTAGTGTACTATAAACCACGGCCTAGTAGTGTACTATAAACCACGGCCTGGTAGTGTACTATAAACCACGGCCTAGTAGTGTACTATAAACCACAGCCTAGTAGTGTACTATAAACCACGGCCTAGTAGTGTACTATAAACCACGGCCTAGTAGTGCACTATAAACCACGGCCTAGTAGTGCACTATAAACCACAGCCTAGTAGTGTACTATAAACCACTGCCTTTTTTTATTTTTTTTTATTTCACCTTTATTTAACCAGGTAGGCTAGTTGAGAACAAGTTCTCATTTGCAACTGCGACCTGGCCAAGATAAAGCATAGCAGTGTGAACAGACAACACAGAGTTACACATGGAGTAAACAATTAACAAGTCAATAACACAGTAGAAAAAAAAAAATGGGCAGTCTATATACAATGTGTGCAAAAGGCATGAGGAGGTAGGCGAATAATACAATTTTGCAGATTAACACTGGAGTGATAAATGATCAGATGGTCATGTACAGGTAGAGATATTGGTGTGCAAAAGAGCAGAAAAGTAAATAAATAAATAAATAAAAAACAGTATAAAAACAGTATGGGAATGAGGTAGGTGAAAATGGGTGGGCTATTTACCAATAGACTATGTACAGCTGCAGCGATCGGTTAGCTGCTCGGATAGCTGATGTTTGAAGTTGGTGAGGGAGATAAAAGTCTCCAACTTCAGCGATTTTTGCAGTTCGTTCCAGTCACAGGCAGCAGAGTACTGGAACGAAAGGCGGCCAAATGAGGTGTTGGCTTTAGGGATGATCAGTGAGATACACCTGCTGGAGCGTGTGCTACGGATGGGTGTTGCCATCGTGACCAGTGAACTGAGATAAGGCGGAGCTTTACCTAGCATGGACTTGTAGATGACCTGGAGCCAGTGGGTCTGGCGACGAATATGTAGCGAGGGCCAGCCGACTAGAGCATACAAGTCGCAGTGGTGGGTGGTATAAGGTGCTTTGGTGACAAAACGGATGGCACTATGATAGACTGCATCCAGTTTGCTGAGTAGAGTGTTGGAAGCCATTTTGTAGATGACATCGAAGACGAGGATCGGTAGGATAGTCAGTTTTACTAGGGTAAGCTTGGCGGCGTGAGTGAAGGAGGCTTTGTTGCGGAATAGAAAGCCGACTCTTGATTTGATTTTCGATTGGAGATGTTTGATGTGAGTCTGGAAGGAGAGTTTGCAGTCTAGCCAGACACCTAGGTACTTATAGATGTCCACATATTCAAGGTCGGAACCATCCAGGGTGGTGATGCTAGTCGGGCATGCGGGTGCAGGCAGCGATCGGTTGAAAAGCATGCATTTGGTTTTACTCGCGTTTAAGAGCAGTTGGAGGCCACGGAAGGAGTGCTGTATGGCATTGAAGCTCGTTTGGGGGTTAGATAGCACAGTGTCCTATGACGGGCCGAAAGTATATAGAATGGTGTCGTCTGCGTAGAGGTGGATCAGGGAATCGCCCGCAGCAAGAGCAACATCATTGATATATACAGAGAAAAGAGTCGGCCCGAGAATTGAACCCTGTGGCACCCCCATAGAGACTGCCAGACGACCGGACAGCATGCCCTCCGATTTGACACACTGAACTCTGTCTGCAAAGTAATTGGTGAACCAGGCAAGGCAGTCATCCGAGAAACCGAGGCTATTGAGTCTGCCGATAAGAATATGATGATTGACAGAGTCGAAAGCCTTGGCGAGGTCGATGAAGACGGCTGCACAGTACTGTCTTTTATCGATGGCGGTTATGATATCGTTTAGTACCTTGAGCGTGGCTGAGGTGCACCCGTGACCGGCTCGGAAACCAGATTGCACAGCGGAGAAGGTACGGTGGGATTCGAGATGGTCAGTGACCTGTTTGTTGACTTGGCTTTCGAAGACCTTAGATAGGCAGGGCAGGATGGATATAGGTCTATAGCAGTTTGGGTCCAGGGTGTCTCCCCCTTTGAAGAGGGGGATGACTGCGGCAGCTTTCCAATCCTTGGGGATCTCAGACGATATGAAAGAAAGGTTGAACAGGCTGGTAATAGGGGTTGCGACAATGGCGGCAGATAGTTTCAGAAATAGAGGGTCCAGATTGTCAAGCCCAGCTGATTTGTACGGGTCTAGGTTTTGCAGCTCTTTCAGAACATCTGCTATCTGGATTTGGGTAAAGGAGAACCTGGAGAGGATTGGGCGAGGAGCTGCGGGGGGGGCGGAGCTGTTGGCCGAGGTTGGAGTAGCCAGGCGGAAGGCATGGCCAGCCGTTGAGAAGTGCTTATTGAGGCTTTCAATAATCATGGATTTATCGGTGGAGACCGTGTTACCTAGCCTCAGTGCAGTGGGCAGCTGGGAGGAGGTGCTCTTGTTCTCCATGGACTTCACAGTGTCCCAGAACTTTTTGGAGTTGGAGCTACAGGATGCAAACTTCTGCCTGAAGAAGCTGGCCTTAGCTTTCCTGACTGACTGCGTGTATTGGTTCCTGACTTCCCTGAACAGTTGCATATCACGGGGGCTATTCGATGCTATTGCAGTCCGCCACAGGATGTTTTTGTGCTGGTCGAGGGCAGTCAGGTCTGGAGTGAACCAAGGGCTGTATCTGTTCTTGGTTCTGCATTTTTTGAACGGAGCATGCTTATCTAAAATGGTGAGGAAGTTACTTTTAAAGAATGACCAGGCATCCTCAACTGACGGGATGAGGTCAATGTCCTTCCAGGATACCCGGGCCAGGTCGATTAGAAAGGCCTG
Source organism: Oncorhynchus nerka (assembly GCF_034236695.1). NCBI lineage: Eukaryota > Metazoa > Chordata > Actinopteri > Salmoniformes > Salmonidae > Oncorhynchus > Oncorhynchus nerka. Next base: position 85,283,785 of record NC_088419.1, on the reverse strand, counting down.
CTCACAGAAGTGTTTTAGGGAGCGTTTGACAGTGATGAGGGGTGGTCGTTTGACTGCGGCTCCGTGGCGGATACAGGCAATGAGGCAGTGATCGCTGAGATCCTGGTTGAAGACAGCGGAGGTGTATTTGGAGGGCCAGTTGGTCAGGATGACGTCTATGAGGGTGCCCTTGTTTACAGAGTTAGGGTTGTACCTGGTGGGTTCCTTGATGATTTGAGTGAGATTGAGGGCATCTAGCTTACATTGTAGGACTGCCGGGGTGTTAAGCATATCCCAGTTTAGGTCACCTAACAGAACAAACTCTGAAGCTAGATGGGGGGCGATCAATTCACAAATGGTGTCCAGGGCACAGCTGGCAGCTGAGGGTGGCCGGTAGCAGGCGGCAACAGTGAGAGACTTATTTCTGGAGAGGGTAATTTTCAAAATTAGTAGTTCGAACTGTTTGGGTATGGACCTGGAAAGTATGACATTACTTTGCAGGCTATCTCTGCAGTAGACAGAACTACCAAAGGGGGCGGAGTTGCAATCTTGACGGAAGATGTTATAGTTGGGTATGGAAATCTCTGAATTTTTGGTGGCCTTCCTGAGCCAGGATTCAGACACGGCAAGGACATCAGGGTTAGCAGAGTGTGCTAAAGCAGTGAGTAAAACAAACTTAGGGAGGAGGCTTCTGATGTTGACATGCATAAAACCAAGGCTTTTTCGCTCACAGAAGTTAACAAATGAGGGTACCTGGGGACATGCAGGGCCTGGGTTTACCTCCACATCACCCGCGGAACAGAGAAGGAGTAGTATGAGGGTGCGGCTAAAGGCTATCAAAACTGGTCGCCTAGAGCGTTGGGGGCAGAGGATAAGAGGAGCAGGTTTCTGGGCATGGTAGAATATATTCAGGGCATAATGCGCAGACAGGGGTATGGTGGGGTGCGGGTACAGCGGAGGTAAGCCCAGGCACTGGGTGATGATGAGACAGGTTGTATCTCTGGACATGCTGGTTGTAATGGGTGAGGTCACCGCATGTGTGGGAGGTGGGACAAAGGAGGTAACAGGGGTATGCAGAGTGGGTCTAGGGGCTCCATTGTGAACTAAAACAATTATAACTAACCTGAACAACAGTATACAAGGCATATTGACATCTGAGAGAGACATACAGCGAGGCATACAGTAATCACAGGAGTTGAATTTGGAAAGCTAGCTAAAAACAGTAGGCGAGGCTAATCCGCTAGCACAACAAACAGCAGGTAAAATGGCGTTGACTAGGCAACGGGGCCGACAGGTAAGACAAACAAGCAGAAAGGAGTACCGTGATTAATGGACAGTCCAGCGTGCGTCAGCTATGTAGCCAAGAGATCAGTGTCCAGGGGGCAGCGGTGGATGGGCAGGGGGGCTGGGCTGGCGAGTGTTATCCAGGTTTTTAAAAAAACTAACAATGACTAACTAGCTTGTAGCTAGTTAGCTGGTTAGCGTCTGGAGGTTCTTGAGTGTGTCATAAAAATAAAAATAAGAGGAAAAGTAATAGCGATTCCGTATCACATTGGGTGAGGCAGGTTTCCGGAAGGTATAAACAAATTAAAAATCAAAAAGAGATAGAAAGTAAATGGGGTCAGAGAGTGATTGGGACGCGGTGGTTCAGACGGTTAGCAGGCCTGTGCTAACAAGCTAACAGTTCGTAGGCCCGAGCTAGACAAGGTAGCAGTTAGCGGACCGGAGCTTGACAAGCTAGTCGTTAGCAGGCCGAATTAGCAAGCAGGGAGATAGCGAGGGCTAGAGAGTTAACCTTTGGGGGACGTCGCGATGGGGTGAGTCTGTTTATTCCTCTTCATGCGGTGAGCTGGAGATACAGCGATTCAGAAAGCTTGCGGGCCTTGGCCAGCAGATGGATCTTTGGCGATGTCGCAGCGGAAAAGCCTGTTGAAACCCCCTCGGACGATTATGTCGGCGGACCAGTCGTGATGGATCGGCGGGGCTCCGTGTCGGCAGTAGAGGGTCAGTAGAGGGTCCAGGCCAATTGGCAAATTAGGTATTTTTGGACCTCTTCGGCTAGTCGGGAGATGGGCTTAGCTCGAGGCTAGCTCCAGGCTAACTGGTGCTTGCTCTGGGACAGAGACGTTAGCCAGGAGTAGCCACTCGGATTGCAGCTAGCTATTTTCGATGATCCGGTATAAAGGTTCAGAGCTTGCGGTAGGAATCCGGAGATGTGGTAGAGAAAAAGCAGTCTGATATGCTTTGGGTAGATGTCGCGCTGGTGTCCTAGTTAGCGTTGAAGGCCTAGTAGTGTACTATAAACCACCGCCTAGTAGTGTACTATAAACCACCGCCTAGTAGTGCACTATAAACCACGTCCTAGTAGTGCACTATAAACCACGTCCTAGTAGTGTACTATAAACCACAGCCTAGTAGTGCACTATAAACCCCACAGCCTAGTAGTGTACTATAAACCACAGCCTAGTAGTGCACTATAAACCCCACAGCCTGGTAGTGCACTATAAACCCCACAGCCTGGTAGTGCACTATAAACCACAGCCTAGTAGTGCACTATAAACCACAGCCTAGTAGTGCACTATAAACCACAGCCTAGTAGTGCACTATAAACCACAGCCTAGTAGTGTACTATAAACCACAGCCTAGTAGTGTACTATAAACCACAGCCTAGTAGTGCACTATAAACCCCACAGCCTGGTAGTGCACTATAAACCACAGACTAGTAGTGCACTATAAACCCCACGGCCTAGTAGTGCACTATAAACCCCACAGCCTAGTAGTGTACTATAAACCACGGCCTAGTAGTGTACTATAAACCACGGCCTAGTAGTGTACTATAATCCACAGCCTAGTAGTGCACTATAAACCACAGCCTAGTAGTGTACTATAAACCACAGCCTGGTAGTGCACTATAAACCACAGCCTAGTAGTGCACTATAAACCACAGCCTAGTAGTGTACTATAAACCACAGCCTAGTAGTGTACTATAAACCACATTCTAGTAGTGTACTATAAACCACATTCTAGTAGTGCACTATAAACCACAGCCTAGTAGTGTACTATAAACCACAGCCTAGTAGTGTACTATAAACCACGGCCTAGTAGTGCACTATAAACCACAGCCTAGTAGTGCACTATAAACCCCACAGCCTAGTAGTGCACTATAAACCCCACAGCCTAGTAGTGCACTATAAACCCCACAGCCTAGTAGTGCACTATAAACCCCACAGCCTAGTAGTGCACTATAAACCCCACAGCCTAGTAGTGCACTATAAACCACAGCCTAGTAGTGCACTATAAACCACAGCCTAGTAGTGCACTATAAACCACAGCCTAGTAGTGTACTATAAACCACAGCCTAGTAGTGTACTATAAACCACAGCCTAGTAGTGCACTATAAACCCCACAGCCTAGTAGTGTACTATAAACCACGGCCTAGTAGAGTACTATAAACCACCGCCTAGTAGTGCACTATAAACCACCGCCTAGTAGTGTACTATAAACCACAGCCTAGTAGTGTACTATAAACCACAGCCTAGTAGTGCACTATAAACCACAGCCTAGTAGTGTACTATAAACCACAGCCTAGTAGTGCACTATAAACCACGGCCTAGTAGTGCACTATAAACCACGGCCTAGTAGTGTACTATAAACCACGGCCTAGTAGTGTACTATAATCCACGGCCTAGTAGTTACCTATAAACCACGGCCTAGTAGTGTACTATAAACCACAGCCTAGTAGTGCACTATAAACCACAGCCTAGTAGTGCACTATAAACCACAGCCTAGTAGTGCACTATAAACCACAGCCTAGTAGTGCACTATAAACCACAGCCTAGTAGTGTACTATAAACCACAGCCTAGTAGTGTACTATAAACCACATTCTAGTAGTGCACTATAAACCACAGCCTAGTAGTGCACTATAAACCACAGCCTAGTAGTGTACTATAAACCACAGCCTAGTAGTGTACTATAAACCACAGCCTAGTAGTGCACTATAAACCACGGCCTAGTAGTGCCCTATAAACCACGGCCTACTAGTGCACTATAAACCACGGCCCAGTAGTGTCCTATAAACCACAGCCCGGTAGTGCCCTATAAACCACAGCCCGGTAGTGTCCTATAAACCACAGCCCGGTAGTGTCCTATAAACCACGGCCCGGTAGTGTACTATAAACCACGGCCCAGTAGTGCACTATAAACCACGGCCTAGTAGTGCACTATAAACCACGGCCTAGTAGTGCACTATAAACCACGGCCTAGTAGTGTACTATAAACCACGGCCTAGTAGTGCACTATAAACCACGGCCTAGTAGTGCACTATAAACCACGGCCTAGTAGTGCACTATAAACCACGGCCTAGTAGTGCACTATAAACCACGGCCTAGTAGTGCACTATAAACCACGGCCTAGTAGTGTACTATAAACCACGGCCTAGTAGTGTACTATAAACCACAGCCTATTAGTGTACTATAAACCACAGCCTAGTAGTGTACTATAAACCACAGCCTGGTAGGTCACTATAAACCACAGCCTGGTAGTGCACTATAAACCACTGCCTAGCAGTGTACTATAAACCACAGCCTAGCAGTGCACTATAAACCACAGCCTAGCAGTGTACTATAAACCACAGCCTAGTAGTGTACTATAAACCACAGCCTAGTAGTGTACTATAAACCACAGCCTAGTAGTGTACTATAAACCACAGCCTAGTACTGTACTATAAACCACAGCCTAGTACTGTACTATAAACCACAGCCTAGTAGTGCACTATAAACCACAGCCTAGTACTGTACTATAAACCACAGCCTAGTAGTGTACTATAAACCACAGCCTATTAGTGTACTATAAACCACAGCCTAGTAGTGTACTATAAACCAGAGCCTAGTAGTGTACTATAAACCACAGCCTAGTACTGTACTATAAACCACAGCCTAGTAGTGCACTATAAACCACAGCCTAGTAGTGTACTATAAACCACAGCCTAGTAGTGTACTATAAACCACAGCCTTGTAGTGTACTATAAACCACAGCCAAGTAGTGCACTATAAACCACAGCCTAGTAGTATACTATAAACCACGGCCTAGTAGTGCACTATAAACCACGGCCTAGTAGTGCACTATAAACCACGGCCTAGTAGTGCACTATAAACCACGGCCTAGTAGTGCACTATAAACCACGGCCTAGTAGTGCACTATAAACCACGGCCTAGTAGTGCACTATAAACCACGGCCTAGTAGTGCACTATAAACCACGGCCTAGTAGTGCACTATATACCACGGCCTAGTAGTGCACTATAAACCACGGCCTAGTAGTGCACTATAAACCACGGCCTAGTAGTGTACTATAAACCACGGCCTAGTAGTGTACTATAAACCACAGCCTAGTAGTGTACTATAAACCACGGCCTAGTAGTGCACTATAAAACACAGCCTAGTAGTGCACTATAAACCACAGCCTAGTAGTGTACTATAAACCACAGCCTAGTAGTGTACTATAAACCACAGCCTAGTAGTGCACTATAAACCACAGCCTAGTAGTGCACTATAAACCACAGCCTAGTAGTGCACTATAAACCACGGCCTAGTAGTGTACTATAAACCACAGCCTAGTAGTGTACTATAAACCTCAGCCTAGTAGTGCACTATAAACCACAGCCTAGTAGTGCACTATAAACCACGGCCTGGTAGTGCACTATAAACCACGGCCTGGTAGTGCACTATAAACCACGGCCTGGTAGTGCACTATAAACCACGGCCTGGTAGTGCACTATAAACCACGGCCTGGTAGTGCACTATAAACCACGGCCTGGTAGTGCACTATAAACCACAGCCTAGTAGTGCACTATAAACCACAGCCTATTAGTGTACTATAAACCACAGCCTATTAGTGTACTATAAACCACAGCCTAGTAGTGCACTATAAACCACAGCCTAGTAGTGCACTATAAACCACTGCCTAGTAGTGCACTATAAACCACAGCCTAGTAGTGTACTATAAACCACAGCCTAGTAGTGTACTATAAACCACAGCCTAGTAGTGTACTATAAACCACAGCCTAGTAGTGTACTATAAACCACAGCCTAGTAGTGTACTATAAACCACAGCCTAGTAGTGTACTATAAACCACAGCCTAGTAGTGTACTATAAACCACAGCCTAGTAGTGCACTATAAACCACGGCCTAGTAGTGTACTATAAACCACGGCCTAGTAGTGCACTATAAACCACAGCCTAGTAGTGTACTATAAACCACAGCCTAGTAGTGTACTATAAACCACGGCCTAGTAGTGCACTATAAACCACGGCCTAGTAGTGTACTATAAACCACAGCCTAGTAGTGTACTATAAACCACAGCCTAGTAGTGCGCTATAAACCATAGCCTGGTAGTGCACTATAAACCATAGCCTGGTAGTGCACTATAAACCACAGCCTAGTAGTGCACTATAAACCACAGCCTAGTAGTGCACTATAAACCACGGCCTAGTAGTGCACTATAAACCACAGCCTAGTAGTGCACTATAAACCACGGCCTAGTAGTGCACTATAAACCACGGCCTAGTAGTGTACTATAAACCACGGCCTAGTAGTGCACTATAAACCACAGCCTAGTAGTGTACTATAAACCACGGCCTAGTAGTGTACTATAAACCACAGCCTAGTAGTGCACTATAAACCACAGCCTAGTAGTGCACTATAAACCACGGCCTGGTAGTGTACTATAAACCACGGCCTAGTAGTGTACTATAAACCACGGCCTAGTAGTGTACTATAAACCACGGCCTAGTAGTGCACTATAAACCACGGCCTAGTAGTGCACTATAAACCACGGCCTAGTAGTGCACTATAAACCACGGCCTAGTAGTGCACTATAAACCACGGCCTAGTAGTGCACTATAAACCACGGCCTAGTAGTGCACTATAAACCACGGCCTAGTAGTGCACTATAAACCACGGCCTAGTAGTGTACTATAAACCACAGCCTAGTAGTGTACTATAAACCACAGCCTAGTAGTGTACTATAAACCACAGCCTAGTAGTGCACTATAAACCACAGCCTAGTACTGTACTATAAACCACAGCCTAGTAGTGTACTATAAACCACAGCCTATTAGTGTACTATAAACCACAGCCTAGTAGTGTACTATAAACCACAGCCTAGTAGTGCACTATAAACCACAGCCTAGTACTGTACTATAAACCACAGCCTATTAGTGTACTATAAACCACAGCCTAGTAGTGTACTATAAACCACAGCCTGGTAGTGCACTATAAACCACAGCCTAGCAGTGCACTATAAACCACGGCCTAGTAGTGCACTATAAACCACGGCCTAGTAGTGCACTATAAACCACGGCCTAGTAGTGTACTATAAACCACAGCCTAGTAGTGTACTATAAACCACAGCCTAGTAGTGCACTATAAACCACAGCCTAGTACTGTACTATAAACCACAGCCTATTAGTGTACTATAAACCACAGCCTAGTAGTGTACTATAAACCACAGCCTAGTAGTGCACTATAAACCACAGCCTAGTAGTGCACTATAAACCACGGCCTAGTAGTGCACTATAAACCACAGCCTAGTAGTGCACTATAAACCACGGCCTAGTAGTGCACTATAAACCACGGCCTAGTAGTGTACTATAAACCACGGCCTAGTAGTGCACTATAAACCACAGCCTAGTAGTGTACTATAAACCACGGCCTAGTAGTGTACTATAAACCACAGCCTAGTAGTGCACTATAAACCACAGCCTAGTAGTGCACTATAAACCACGGCCTAGTAGTGTACTATAAACCACGGCCTGGTAGTGTACTATAAACCACGGCCTAGTAGTGTACTATAAACCACGGCCTAGTAGTGTACTATAAACCACGGCCTAGTAGTGCACTATAAACCACGGCCTAGTAGTGCACTATAAACCACGGCCTAGTAGTGCACTATAAACCACGGCCTAGTAGTGCACTATAAACCACGGCCTAGTAGTGCACTATAAACCACGGCCTAGTAGTGCACTATAAACCACGGCCTAGTAGTGCACTATAAACCACGGCCTAGTAGTGTACTATAAACCACAGCCTAGTAGTGTACTATAAACCACAGCCTAGTAGTGTACTATAAACCACAGCCTAGTAGTGCACTATAAACCACAGCCTAGTACTGTACTATAAACCACAGCCTAGTAGTGTACTATAAACCACAGCCTATTAGTGTACTATAAACCACAGCCTAGTAGTGTACTATAAACCACAGCCTAGTAGTGCACTATAAACCACAGCCTAGTACTGTACTATAAACCACAGCCTATTAGTGTACTATAAACCACAGCCTAGTAGTGTACTATAAACCACAGCCTGGTAGTGCACTATAAACCACAGCCTAGCAGTGCACTATAAACCACGGCCTAGTAGTGCACTATAAACCACGGCCTAGTAGTGCACTATAAACCACGGCCTAGTAGTGTACTATAAACCACAGCCTAGTAGTGTACTATAAACCACAGCCTAGTAGTGCACTATAAACCACAGCCTAGTACTGTACTATAAACCACAGCCTATTAGTGTACTATAAACCACAGCCTAGTAGTGTACTATAAACCACAGCCTGGTAGTGCACTATAAACCACAGCCTAGCAGTGCACTATAAACCACTGCCTAGCAGTGTACTATAAACCACAGCCTAGCAGTGCACTATAAACCACAGCCTAGCAGTGTACTATAAACCACAGCCTAGTAGTGTACTATAAACCACAGCCTAGTAGTGTACTATAAACCACAGCCTAGTAGTGTACTATAAACCACAGCCTAGTACTGTACTATAAACCACAGCCTAGTAGTGCACTATAAACCACAGCCTAGTAGTGTACTATAAACCACAGCCTAGTAGTGTACTATAAACCACAGCCTTGTAGTGTACTATAAACCACAGCCAAGTAGTGCACTATAAACCACAGCCTAGTAGTATACTATAAACCACGGCCTAGTAGTGCACTATAAACCACGGCCTAGTAGTGCACTATAAACCACGGCCTAGTAGTGCACTATAAACCACGGCCTAGTAGTGCACTATAAACCACGGCCTAGTAGTGCACTATAAACCACGGCCTAGTAGTGCACTATAAACCACGGCCTAGTAGTGCACTATATACCACGGCCTAGTAGTGCACTATAAACCACGGCCTAGTAGTGCACTATAAACCACGGCCTAGTAGTGTACTATAAACCACGGCCTAGTAGTGTACTATAAACCACAGCCTAGTAGTGTACTATAAACCACGGCCTAGTAGTGTACTATAAACCACGGCCTAGTAGTGCACTATAAACCACAGCCTAGTAGTGCACTATAAACCACAGCCTAGTAGTGCACTATAAACCACAGCCTAGTAGTGCACTATAAACCACGGCCTAGTAGTGTACTATAAACCACAGCCTAGTAGTGTACTATAAACCTCAGCCTAGTAGTGCACTATAAACCACAGCCTAGTAGTGCACTATAAACCACGGCCTGGTAGTGCACTATAAACCACGGCCTGGTAGTGCACTATAAACCACGGCCTGGTAGTGCACTATAAACCACGGCCTGGTAGTGCACTATAAACCACGGCCTGGTAGTGCACTATAAACCACGGCCTGGTAGTGCACTATAAACCACAGCCTAGTAGTGCACTATAAACCACAGCCTATTAGTGTACTATAAACCACAGCCTATTAGTGTACTATAAACCACAGCCTATTAGTGTACTATAAACCACAGCCTAGTAGTGCACTATAAACCACAGCCTAGTAGTGTACTATAAACCACAGCCTAGTACTGTACTATAAACCACAGCCTAGTAGTGCACTATAAACCACAGCCTAGTAGTGTACTATAAACCACAGCCTAGTAGTGTACTATAAACCACAGCCTTGTAGTGTACTATAAACCACAGCCAAGTAGTGCACTATAAACCACAGCCTAGTAGTATACTATAAACCACGGCCTAGTAGTGCACTATAAACCACAGCCTATTAGTGTACTATAAACCACAGCCTATTAGTGTACTATAAACCACAGCCTATTAGTGTACTATAAACCACAGCCTAGTAGTGCACTATAAACCACAGCCTAGTAGTGTACTATAAACCACAGCCTAGTACTGTACTATAAACCACAGCCTAGTAGTGCACTATAAACCACAGCCTAGTAGTGTACTATAAACCACAGCCTAGTAGTGTACTATAAACCACAGCCTTGTAGTGTACTATAAACCACAGCCAAGTAGTGCACTATAAACCACAGCCTAGTAGTATACTATAAACCACGGCCTAGTAGTGCACTATAAACCACGGCCTAGTAGTGCACTATAAACCACGGCCTAGTAGTGCACTATAAACCACGGCCTAGTAGTGCACTATAAACCACGGCCTAGTAGTGCACTATAAACCACGGCCTAGTAGTGCACTATATACCACGGCCTAGTAGTGCACTATAAACCACGGCCTAGTAGTGCACTATAAACCACGGCCTAGTAGTGTACTATAAACCACGGCCTAGTAGTGTACTATAAACCACAGCCTAGTAGTGTACTATAAACCACGGCCTAGTAGTGTACTATAAACCACGGCCTAGTAGTGCACTATAAACCACGGCCTAGTAGTGCACTATAAACCACAGCCTAGTAGTGCACTATAAACCACAGCCTAGTAGTGCACTATAAACCACGGCCTAGTAGTGTACTATAAACCACAGCCTAGTAGTGTACTATAAACCTCAGCCTAGTAGTGCACTATAAACCACAGCCTAGTAGTGCACTATAAACCACTGCCTAGTAGTGTACTATAAACCACGGCCTAGTAGTGCACTATAAACCACGGCCTAGTAGTGCACTATAAACCACGGCCTAGTAGTGCACTATAAACCACGGCCTAGTAGTGCACTATAAACCACGGCCTAGTAGTGCACTATAAACCACGGCCTAGTAGTGCACTATAAACCACGGCCTAGTAGTGCACTATAAACCACGGTCTAGTAGTGCACTATAAACCACGGCCTAGTAGTGCACTATAAACCACGGCCTAGTAGTGCACTATAAACCACGGCCTAGTAGTGCACTATAAACCACGGCCTAGTAGTGCACTATAAACCACAGCCTAGTAGTGTACTATAAACCACAGCCTAGTAGTGTACTATAAACCACAGCCTAGTAGTGCACTATAAACCACAGCCTAGTAGTGCACTATAAACCACGGCCTAGTAGTGTACTATAAACCACAGCCTAGTAGTGTACTATAAACCTAAGCCTAGTAGTGCACTATAAACCACGGCCTGGTAGTGCACTATAAACCACGGCCTGGTAGTGCACTATAAACCACGGCCTGGTAGTGCACTATAAACCACGGCCTGGTAGTGCACTATAAACCACGGCCTAGTAGTGCACTATAAACCACGGCCTGGTAGTGCACTATAAACCACAGCCTAGTAGTGCACTATAAACCACAGCCTATTGGTGTACTATAAACCACAGCCTATTAGTGTACTATAAACCACAGCCTAGTAGTGCACTATAAACCACAGCCTAGTAGTGCACTATAAACCACTGCCTAGTAGTGTACTATAAACCACAGCCTAGTAGTGTACTATAAACCACAGCCTAGTAGTGTACTATAAACCACAGCCTAGTAGTGTACTATAAACCACAGCCTAGTAGTGTACTATAAACCACAGCCTAGTAGTGTACTATAAACCACAGCCTAGTAGTGTACTATAAACCACAGCCTAGTAGTGTACTATAAACCACGGCCTAGTAGTGTACTATAAACCACGGCCTAGTAGTGCACTATAAACCACGGCCTAGTAGTGTACTATAAACCACAGCCTAGTAGTGTACTATAAACCACAGCCTAGTAGTGTACTATAAACCACAGCCTGGTAGTGCACTATAAACCACAGCCTAGTAGTGCACTATAAACCACTGCCTAGTAGTGTACTATAAACCACAGCCTAGTAGTGCACTATAAACCACAGACTAGTAGTGCACTATAAACCACGGCCTAGTAGTGCACTATAAACCACGGCCTAGTAGTGCACTATAAACCACGGCCTAGTAGTGCACTATAAACCACGGCCTAGTAGTGCACTATAAACCACGGCCTAGTAGTGCACTATAAACCACGGCCTAGTAGTGCACTATAAACCACGGCCTAGTAGTGCACTATAAACCACGGCCTAGTAGTGTACTATAAACCACGGCCTAGTAGTGTACTATAAACCACGGCCTAGTAGTGTACTATAAACCACGGCCTAGTAGTGCACTATAAACCACGGCCTAGTAGTGCACTATAAACCACGGCCTAGTAGTGCACTATAAACCACAGCCTAGTAGTGTACTATAAACCACAGCCTAGTAGTGTACTATAAACCACAGCCTAGTAGTGTACTATAAACCACGGCCTAGTAGTGTACTATAAACCACGGCCTAGTAGTGCACTATAAACCACAGCCTAGTAGTGCACTATAAACCACAGCCTAGTAGTGTACTATAAACCACAGCCTAGTACTGTACTATAAACCACAGCCTAGTAGTGCACTATAAACCACAGCCTAGTAGTGTACTATAAACCACAGCCTAGTAGTGCACTATAAACCACAGCCTAGTAGTGTACTATAAACCACAGCCTAGTAGTGTACTATAAACCACAGCCTAGTAGTGTACTATAAACCACAGCCTAGTAGTGTACTATAAACCACAGCCTAGTAGTGTACTATAAACCACAGCCTAGTACTGTACTATAAACCACAGCCTAGTAGTGCACTATAAACCACAGCCTAGTACTGTACTATAAACCACAGCCTAGTAGTGTACTATAAACCACAGCCTATTAGTGTACTATAAACCACAGCCTAGTAGTGTACTATAAACCACAGCCTGGTAGTGCACTATAAACCACAGCCTAGCAGTGCACTATAAACCACTGCCTAGCAGTGTACTATAAACCACAGCCTAGCAGTGCACTATAAACCACAGCCTAGCAGTGTACTATAAACCACAGCCTAGTAGTGTACTATAAACCACAGCCTAGTAGTGTACTATAAACCACAGCCTAGTAGTGTACTATAAACCACAGCCTAGTACTGTACTATAAACCACAGCCTAGTAGTGTACTATAAACCACAGCCTAGTAGTGTACTATAAACCACAGCCTAGTAGTGCACTATAAACCACAGCCTAGTAGTGTACTATAAACCACGGCCTAGTAGTGTACTATAAACCACAGCCTAGTAGTGCACTATAAACCACAGCCTAGTAGTGCACTATAAACCACAGCCTAGTAGTGTACTATAAACCACGGCCTGGTAGTGCACTATAAACCACGGCCTAGTAGTGCACTATAAACCACAGCCTAGTAGTGCACTATAAACCACAGCCTAGTAGTGCACTATAAACCACAGCCTAGTAGTGCACTATAAACCACAGCCTAGTAGTGCACTATAAACCACAGCCTAGTAGTGTACTATAAACCACAGCCTAGTAGTGTACTATAAACCACATTCTAGTAGTGCACTATAAACCACAGCCTAGTAGTGCACTATAAACCACAGCCTAGTAGTGCACTATAAACCACAGCCTAGTAGTGCACTATAAACCACGGCCTAGTAGTGTACTATAAACCACAGCCTAGTAGTGTACTATAAACCTCAGCCTAGTAGTGCACTATAAACCACAGCCTAGTAGTGCACTATAAACCACGGCCTGGTAGTGCACTATAAACCACGGCCTGGTAGTGCACTATAAACCACGGCCTGGTAGTGCACTATAAACCACGGCCTGGTAGTGCACTATAAACCACGGCCTGGTAGTGCACTATAAACCACGGCCTGGTAGTGCACTATAAACCACAGCCTATTAGTGCACTATAAACCACAGCCTAGTAGTGCACTATAAACCACGGCCTAGTAGTGCACTATAAACCACGGCCTAGTAGTGTACTATAAACCACAGCCTAGTAGTGCACTATAAACCACAGCCTAGTAGTGTACTATAAACCACGGCCTAGTAGTGTACTATAAACCACAGCCTAGTAGTGCACTATAAACCACAGCCTAGCAGTGTACTATAAACCACAGCCTAGTAGTGTACTATAAACCACAGCCTAGTAGTGTACTATAAACCACAGCCTAGTAGTGTACTATAAACCACAGCCTAGTACTGTACTATAAACCACAGCCTAGTAGTGCACTATAAACCACAGCCTAGTAGTGCACTATAAACCACGGCCTAGTAGTGCCCTATAAACCACGGCCTAGTAGTGCACTATAAACACAGCCCAGTAGTGTCCTATAAACCACAGCCCGGTAGTGCCCTATAAACCACAGCCCGGTAGTGCACTATAAACCACAGCCCAGTAGTGTCCTATAAACCACAGCCCGGTAGTGCCCTATAAACCACAGCCCGGTAGTGTCCTATAAACCACAGCCCGGTAGTGTCCTATAAACCACAGCCCGGTAGTGTCCTATAAACCACGGCCCGGTAGTGTACTATAAACCACGGCCCGGTAGTGCACTATAAACCACGGCCCGGTAGTGCACTATAAACCACAGCCTAGTAGTGTACTATAAACCACGGCCTAGTAGTGCACTATAAACCACGGCCTAGTAGTGCACTATAAACCACGGCCTAGTAGTGCACTATAAACCACGGCCTAGTAGTGCACTATAAACCACGGCCTAGTAGTGCACTATAAACCACGGCCTAGTAGTGCACTATAAACCACGGCCTAGTAGTGCACTATAAACCACGGCCTAGTAGTGCACTATAAACCACGGCCTAGTAGTGCACTATAAACCACGGCCTAGTAGTGCACTATAAACCACGGCCTAGTAGTGCACTATAAACCACGGCCTAGTAGTGCACTATAAACCACGGCCTAGTAGTGCACTATAAACCACGGTCTAGTAGTGCACTATAAACCACGGCCTAGTAGTGCACTATAAACCACGGCCTAGTAGTGCACTATAAACCACGGCCTAGTAGTGCACTATAAACCACGGCCTAGTAGTGCACTATAAACCACAGCCTAGTAGTGTACTATAAACCACAGCCTAGTAGTGTACTATAAACCACAGCCTAGTAGTGCACTATAAACCACAGCCTAGTAGTGCACTATAAACCACGGCCTAGTAGTGTACTATAAACCACAGCCTAGTAGTGTACTATAAACCTAAGCCTAGTAGTGCACTATAAACCACGGCCTGGTAGTGCACTATAAACCACGGCCTGGTAGTGCACTATAAACCACGGCCTGGTAGTGCACTATAAACCACGGCCTGGTAGTGCACTATAAACCACGGCCTAGTAGTGCACTATAAACCACGGCCTGGTAGTGCACTATAAACCACAGCCTAGTAGTGCACTATAAACCACAGCCTATTGGTGTACTATAAACCACAGCCTATTAGTGTACTATAAACCACAGCCTAGTAGTGCACTATAAACCACAGCCTAGTAGTGCACTATAAACCACTGCCTAGTAGTGTACTATAAACCACAGCCTAGTAGTGTACTATAAACCACAGCCTAGTAGTGTACTATAAACCACAGCCTAGTAGTGTACTATAAACCACAGCCTAGTAGTGTACTATAAACCACAGCCTAGTAGTGTACTATAAACCACAGCCTAGTAGTGTACTATAAACCACAGCCTAGTAGTGTACTATAAACCACGGCCTAGTAGTGTACTATAAACCACGGCCTAGTAGTGCACTATAAACCACGGCCTAGTAGTGTACTATAAACCACAGCCTAGTAGTGTACTATAAACCACAGCCTAGTAGTGTACTATAAACCACAGCCTGGTAGTGCACTATAAACCACAGCCTAGTAGTGCACTATAAACCACTGCCTAGTAGTGTACTATAAACCACAGCCTAGTAGTGCACTATAAACCACAGACTAGTAGTGCACTATAAACCACGGCCTAGTAGTGCACTATAAACCACGGCCTAGTAGTGCACTATAAACCACGGCCTAGTAGTGCACTATAAACCACGGCCTAGTAGTGCACTATAAACCACGGCCTAGTAGTGCACTATAAACCACGGCCTAGTAGTGCACTATAAACCACGGCCTAGTAGTGCACTATAAACCACGGCCTAGTAGTGTACTATAAACCACGGCCTAGTAGTGTACTATAAACCACGGCCTAGTAGTGTACTATAAACCACGGCCTAGTAGTGCACTATAAACCACGGCCTAGTAGTGCACTATAAACCACGGCCTAGTAGTGCACTATAAACCACAGCCTAGTAGTGTACTATAAACCACAGCCTAGTAGTGTACTATAAACCACAGCCTAGTAGTGTACTATAAACCACGGCCTAGTAGTGTACTATAAACCACGGCCTAGTAGTGCACTATAAACCACAGCCTAGTAGTGCACTATAAACCACAGCCTAGTAGTGTACTATAAACCACAGCCTAGTACTGTACTATAAACCACAGCCTAGTAGTGCACTATAAACCACAGCCTAGTAGTGTACTATAAACCACAGCCTAGTAGTGCACTATAAACCACAGCCTAGTAGTGTACTATAAACCACAGCCTAGTAGTGTACTATAAACCACAGCCTAGTAGTGTACTATAAACCACAGCCTAGTAGTGTACTATAAACCACAGCCTAGTAGTGTACTATAAACCACAGCCTAGTACTGTACTATAAACCACAGCCTAGTAGTGCACTATAAACCACAGCCTAGTACTGTACTATAAACCACAGCCTAGTAGTGTACTATAAACCACAGCCTATTAGTGTACTATAAACCACAGCCTAGTAGTGTACTATAAACCACAGCCTGGTAGTGCACTATAAACCACAGCCTAGCAGTGCACTATAAACCACTGCCTAGCAGTGTACTATAAACCACAGCCTAGCAGTGCACTATAAACCACAGCCTAGCAGTGTACTATAAACCACAGCCTAGTAGTGTACTATAAACCACAGCCTAGTAGTGTACTATAAACCACAGCCTAGTACTGTACTATAAACCACAGCCTAGTAGTGTACTATAAACCACAGCCTAGTAGTGTACTATAAACCACAGCCTAGTAGTGCACTATAAACCACAGCCTAGTAGTGTACTATAAACCACGGCCTAGTAGTGTACTATAAACCACAGCCTAGTAGTGCACTATAAACCACAGCCTAGTAGTGCACTATAAACCACAGCCTAGTAGTGTACTATAAACCACGGCCTGGTAGTGCACTATAAACCACGGCCTAGTAGTGCACTATAAACCACAGCCTAGTAGTGCACTATAAACCACAGCCTAGTAGTGCACTATAAACCACAGCCTAGTAGTGCACTATAAACCACAGCCTAGTAGTGCACTATAAACCACAGCCTAGTAGTGTACTATAAACCACAGCCTAGTAGTGTACTATAAACCACATTCTAGTAGTGCACTATAAACCACAGCCTAGTAGTGCACTATAAACCACAGCCTAGTAGTGCACTATAAACCACAGCCTAGTAGTGTACTATAAACCACAGCCTAGTAGTGTACTATAAACCACAGCCTAGTAGTGCACTATAAACCACAGCCTAGTAGTGCACTATAAACCACAGCCTAGTAGTGCACTATAAACCACGGCCTAGTAGTGTACTATAAACCACAGCCTAGTAGTGTACTATAAACCACAGCCTAGTAGTGCACTATAAACCACAGCCTAGTAGTGCACTATAAACCACGGCCTGGTAGTGCACTATAAACCACGGCCTGGTAGTGCACTATAAACCACGGCCTGGTAGTGCACTATAAACCACGGCCTAGTAGTGCACTATAAACCACGGCCTGGTAGTGCACTATAAACCACGGCCTGGTAGTGCACTATAAACCACAGCCTAGTAGTGCACTATAAACCACAGCCTATTAGTGTACTATAAACCACAGCCTAGTAGTGCACTATAAACCACAGCCTAGTAGTGCACTATAAACCACTGCCTAGTAGTGTACTATAAACCACAGCCTAGTAGTGTACTATAAACCACAGCCTAGTAGTGTACTATAAACCACAGCCTAGTAGTGTACTATAAACCACAGCCTAGTAGTGTACTATAAACCACAGCCTAGTAGTGTACTATAAACCACAGCCTAGTAGTGTACTATAAACCACAGCCTAGTAGTGCACTATAAACCACAGCCTAGTAGTGCACTATAAACCACAGCCTAGTAGTGCACTATAAACCACTGCCTAGTAGTGTACTATAAACCACAGCCTAGTAGTGTACTATAAACCACAGCCTAGTAGTGTACTATAAACCACAGCCTAGTAGTGTACTATAAACCACAGCCTAGTAGTGTACTATAAACCACAGCCTAGTAGTGTACTATAAACCACAGCCTAGTAGTGTACTATAAACCACAGCCTAGTAGTGCACTATAAACCACAGCCTAGTAGTGCACTATAAACCACGGCCTAGTAGTGCACTATAAACCACGGCCTAGTAGTGTACTATAAACCACGGCCTAGTAGTGTACTATAAACCACATCCTAGTAGTGTACTATAAACCACAGTCTAGTAGTGCACTATAAACCACAGCCTAGTAGTGTACTATAAACCACAGCCTAGTAGTGTACTATAAACCACAGCCTAGTAGTGTACTATAAACCACAGCCTAGTAGTGTACTATAAACCAAAGCCTAGTAGTGTACTATAAACCACGGCCTAGTAGTGCACTATAAACCACGGCCTAGTAGTGTACTATAAACCACAGCCTAGTAGTGTACTATAAACCACAGCCTAGTAGTGTACTATAAACCACAGCCTGGTAGTGCACTATAAACCACAGCCTAGTAGTGCACTATAAACCACTGCCTAGTAGTGTACTATAAACCACAGCCTAGTAGTGCACTATAAACCACAGCCTAGTAGTGCACTATAAACCACAGCCTAGTAGTGCACTATAAACCACAGCCTAGTAGTGCACTATAAACCACAGCCTAGTAGTGCACTATAAACCACGGCCTAGTAGTGCACTATAAACCACGGCCTAGTAGTGCACTATAAACCACGGCCTAGTAGTGCACTATAAACCACGGCCTAGTAGTGCACTATAAACCACGGCCTAGTAGTGCACTATAAACCACGGCCTAGTAGTGTACTATAAACCACAGCCTAGTAGTGCACTATAAACCACAGCCTAGTAGTGCACTATAAACCACAGCCTAGTAGTGCACTATAAACCACAGCCTAGTAGTGTACTATAAACCACGGCCTGGTAGTGTACTATAAACCACGGCCTGGTAGTGTACTATAAACCACGGCCTAGTAGTGTACTATAAACCACAGCCTAGTAGTGTACTATAAACCACAGCCTAGTAGTGCACTATAAACCACAGCCTAGTAGTGCACTATAAACCACGGCCTAGTAGTGCACTATAAACCACGGCCTAGTAGTGCACTATAAACCACGGCCTAGTAGTGCACTATAAACCACGGCCTAGTAGTGTACTATAAACCACAGCCTAGTAGTGTACTATAAACCACAGCCTAGTAGTGTACTATAAACCACAGCCTAGTAGTGTACTATAAACCACAGCCTAGTAGTGCACTATAAACCACGGCCTAGTAGTGCACTATAAACCACGGCCTAGTAGTGTACTATAAACCACAGCCTAGTAGTGCACTATAAACCACAGCCTAGTAGTGCACTATAAACCACGGCCTAGTAGTGCACTATAAACCACAGCCTAGTAGTGCACTATAAACCACGGCCTAGTAGTGTACTATAAACCACAGCCTAGTAGTGTACTATAATCCACGGCCTAGTAGTGTACTATAAACCACGGCCTAGTAGTGTACTATAAACCACGGCCTAGTAGTGTACTATAAACCACAGCCTAGTAGTGCACTATAAACCACAGCCTAATAGTGCACTATAAACCACGGCCTAGTAGTGTACTATAAACCACGGCCTAGTAGTGCACTATAAACCACGACCTAGTAGTGTACTATAAACCACGGCCTAGTAGTGTACTATAAACCACAGCCTAGTAGTGCACTATAAACCACAGCCTAGTAGTGTACTATAAACCACAGCCTAGTAGTGTACTATAAACCACAGCCTAGTAGTGTACTATAAACCACAGCCTAGTAGTGCACTATAAACCACAGCCTAGTAGTGTACTATAAACCACGGCCTAGTAGTGTACTATAAACCACAGCCTAGTAGTGCACTATAAACCACAGCCTAGTAGTGCACTATAAACCACAGCCTAGTAGTGTACTATAAACCACGGCCTAGTAGTGTGCTATAAACCACGGCCTAGTAGTGTACTATAAACCACGGCCTAGTAGTGTACTATAAACCACGGCCTAGTAGTGTACTATAAACCACAGCCTAGTAGTGTACTATAAACCACAGCCTAGTAGTGCACTATAAACCACAGCCTAGTAGTATACTATAAACCACGGCCTAGTAGTGTACTATAAACCACGGCCTAGTAGTGTACTATAAACCATAGCCTAGTAGTGCACTATAAACCACAGCCTAGTAGTGTACTATAAACCACGGCCTAGTAGTGTACTATAAACCACAGCCTAGTACTGTACTATAAACCACAGCCTAGTAGTGTACTATAAACCACGGCCTGGTAGTGTACTATAAACCACAGCCTAGTAGTGCACTATAAACCACAGCCTAGTAGTGCACTATAAACCACAGCCTAGTAGTGTACTATAAACCACGGCCTGGTAGTGTACTATAAACCACGGCCTGGTAGTGTACTATAAACCACGGCCTAGTAGTGTACTATAAACCACAGCCTAGTAGTGTACTATAAACCACAGCCTAGTAGTGCACTATAAACCACAGCCTAGTAGTGCACTATAAACCACGGCCTAGTAGTGCACTATAAACCACGGCCTAGTAGTGCACTATAAACCACGGCCTAGTAGTGCACTATAAACCACGGCCTAGTAGTGTACTATAAACCACAGCCTAGTAGTGTACTATAAACCACAGCCTAGTAGTGTACTATAAACCACAGCCTAGTAGTGTACTATAAACCACAGCCTAGTAGTGCACTATAAACCACGGCCTAGTAGTGCACTATAAACCACGGCCTAGTAGTGTACTATAAACCACAGCCTAGTAGTGTACTATAAACCACAGCCTAGTAGTGCACTATAAACCACGGCCTAGTAGTGCACTATAAACCACAGCCTAGTAGTGCACTATAAACCACGGCCTAGTAGTGTACTATAAACCACAGCCTAGTAGTGTACTATAATCCACGGCCTAGTAGTGTACTATAAACCACGGCCTAGTAGTGTACTATAAACCACGGCCTAGTAGTGTACTATAAACCACAGCCTAGTAGTGCACTATAAACCACAGCCTAATAGTGCACTATAAACCACGGCCTAGTAGTGTACTATAAACCACGGCCTAGTAGTGCACTATAAACCACGACCTAGTAGTGTACTATAAACCACGGCCTAGTAGTGTACTATAAACCACAGCCTAGTAGTGCACTATAAACCACAGCCTAGTAGTGTACTATAAACCACAGCCTAGTAGTGTACTATAAACCACAGCCTAGTAGTGTACTATAAACCACAGCCTAGTAGTGCACTATAAACCACAGCCTAGTAGTGTACTATAAACCACGGCCTAGTAGTGTACTATAAACCACAGCCTAGTAGTGCACTATAAACCACAGCCTAGTAGTGCACTATAAACCACAGCCTAGTAGTGTACTATAAACCACGGCCTAGTAGTGTACTATAAACCACGGCCTAGTAGTGTACTATAAACCACGGCCTAGTAGTGTACTATAAACCACGGCCTAGTAGTGTACTATAAACCACAGCCTAGTAGTGTACTATAAACCACAGCCTAGTAGTGCACTATAAACCACAGCCTAGTAGTATACTATAAACCACGGCCTAGTAGTGTACTATAAACCACGGCCTAGTAGTGTACTATAAACCACAGCCTAGTAGTGCACTATAAACCACAGCCTAGTAGTGTACTATAAACCACGGCCTAGTAGTGTACTATAAACCACAGCCTAGTACTGTACTATAAACCACAGCCTAGTAGTGTACTATAAACCACGGCCTGGTAGTGTACTATAAACCACGGCCTAGTAGTGTACTATAAACCACGGCCTAGTAGTGCACTATAAACCACAGCCTAGTAGTGCACTATAAACCACAGCCTAGTAGTGCACTATAAACCACGGCCTAGTAGTGTACTATAAACCACGGCCTAGTAGTGTACTATAAACCACGGCCTAGTAGTGTACTATAAACCACAGCCTAGTAGTGCACTATAAACCACGGCCTAGTAGTGTACTATAAACCACGGCCTAGTAGTGTACTATAAACCACGGCCTAGTAGTGTACTATAAACCACGGCCTAGTAGTGTACTATAAACCACAGCCTAGTAGTGCACTATAAACCACAGCCTAGTAGTGCACTATAAACCACGGCCTAGTAGTGCACTATAAACCACGGCGTAGTAGTGCACTATAAACCACGGCCTAGTAGTGTACTATAAACCACGGCCTAGTAGTGTACTATAAACCACAGCCTAGTAGTGTACTATAAACCACAGCCTAGTAGTGCACTATAAACCACAGCCTAGTAGTGTACTATAAACCACGGCCTAGTAGTGTACTATAAACCACGGCCTGGTAGTGTACTATAAACCACGGCCTAGTAGTGTACTATAAACCACGGCCTAGTAGTGTACTATAAACCACGGCCTAGTAGTGTACTATAAACCACGGCCTAGTAGTGCACTATAAACCACAGCCTAGTAGTGCACTATAAACCACAGCCTAGTAGTGCACTATAAACCACGGCCTAGTAGTGCACTATAAACCACGGCCTAGTAGTGCACTATAAACCACGGCCTAGTAGTACACTATAAACCACGGCCTAGTAGTGTACTATAAACCACAGCCTAGTAGTGCACTATAAACCACAGCCTAGTAGTGCACTATAAACCACTGCCTAGTAGTGTACTATAAACCACAGCCTAGTAGTGCACTATAAACCACAGCCTAGTAGTGCACTATAAACCACAGCCTAGTAGTGCACTATAAACCACAGCCTAGTAGTGTACTATAAACCACAGCCTAGTAGTGTACTATAAACCACAGCCTAGTAGTGCACTATAAACCACAGCCTAGTAGTGTACTATAAACCACGGCCTAGTAGTGTACTATAAACCACAGCCTAGTAGTGCACTATAAACCACAGCCTAGTAGTGTACTATAAACCACAGCCTAGTAGTGTACTATAAACCACAGCCTAGTAGTGTACTATAAACCACAGCCTAGTAGTGCACTATAAACCACGGCCTAGTAGTGCACTATAAACCACAGCCTAGTAGTGTGCTATAAACCACAGCCTAGTAGTGTACTATAAACCACGGCCTAGTAGTGCACTATAAACCACGGCCTAGTAGTGTACTATAAACCACAGCCTAATTGTGCACTATAAACCACGGCCTAGTAGTGTACTATAAACCACAGCCTAGTAGTGTACTATAAACCACAGCCTAGTAGTGCACTATAAACCACAGCCTAGTAGTGCACTATAAACCACAGCCTAGTAGTGTACTATAAACCACGGCCTAGTAGTGCACTATAAACCACAGCCTAGTAGTGTACTATAAACCACGGCCTAGTACTGTACTATAAACCACGGCCTAGTAGTGCACTATAAACCACGGCCTAGTAGTGTACTATAAACCACAGCCTAATAGTGCACTATAAACCACGGCCTAGTAGTTTACTATAAACCACGGCCTAGTAGTGTACTATAAACCACAGCCT
Source organism: Oncorhynchus nerka (assembly GCF_034236695.1). Lineage (NCBI taxonomy): Eukaryota > Metazoa > Chordata > Actinopteri > Salmoniformes > Salmonidae > Oncorhynchus > Oncorhynchus nerka. The sequence goes on along the minus strand of NC_088419.1, from coordinate 85,259,970 downwards.
AATAGTGCACTATAAACCACGGCCTAGTAGTGTACTATAAACCACGGCCTAGTAGTGCACTATAAACCACTGCCTAGTAGTGTACTATAAACCACAGCCTAGTAGTGCACTATAAACCACGGCCTAGTAGTGTACTATAAACCACAGCCTAGTAGTGTACTATAAAGGGAATAGCGTGCCATTTGGGACATACCTAGAGAGAAGTTCCGCTCTGACTGTGATGGACACAGATATGGCTTTTCATAAACTCAGCTCTCAGGCTGCAGCCTCCTGCTTCACCTGGCTAACTCTCCCCTCCCCTCCCCTCCCCTCCCCTTGTAACGGTTTTCTTGTGGTGAAGGAGAGTCGGACCAAAATGCAGCGTGTAGATTGCGATCCATGTTTAATCAACAAACGTAAACACGAATCAATACAAACACTACAAAACAATAAACGTAACGAAAACTGAAACAGCCTATACTTGTGTCAACTAACACAGTGACAGGAACAAAGACACTAAGGACAATCACCCACAAACACTCAAAGAATATGGCTGCCTAAATATGGTTCCCAATCAGAGACAACGATAAACACCTGCCTCTGATTGAGAACCACTCCAGACAGCCATAGACTTTGCTAGATCACCCCACTAGCTACAATCCCAATATATACACACCACATACAAAAACCCATGCCACACCCTGGCCTGACCCAATACATGAAGATAAACACAAAATACTTCGACCAGGGCGTGACACCCCTCCCCTCCCCTCCCCTCCCCTTCCCTAAGCTTTTTGATCATAGTATGTTCACAAAATGTAAATGATTTATAATGTACTATTAATGTACTTATAAACCAGCTATAAAGGAGTTATAGTCAACTCCTGTGGAGACTCAGAGAAGGTCTACAAGTCAATTATAAAAGTTTATAATGGGTTCACTTTAGATTAGGGGCCACAAAATAGTTTATTAATAATTAGTAAATGTTTTATAAAGATCTACATTAATCATCAACTGAGGAATTAGTAGGTGCATGTACCTAACAATTGATAAATATCCCATTCATGACGTATTAATACATGCATAATTATGTATTAACATGGTGGCTCAAACCATTAATCAACCATTAACAAATGCCTATAAATCATTTGATGAGTTGAAAACTCCTTTATCGCAGGTTAGTAGAACATTAAAAATCATTTATATTTTGATATCAAAAACCTTATTAATTATCTTATAAATCATGAATACATATTGTTAAATAGTGTTTATACTGTGCATGTGTAAATTACTATTTAGAGATTACTTATTGACATTTACAAATGTAGCAAATCATGATTAATAAATGGAAAGTACACTCTTTACAAACTGTTTTGAAATGGTTTGTTTCAAAATGTTACCGATGATTCTATATGCAGTGACATACTGTACTGTCCATACGGAGCGGAATGGTGAGGGTCATTTACTAACAATGGATCCGTGATGATGCTCTTCACAGGCTGTATCCTGGCTGGGAGCTTAAGGGGGGCATGACAAGCGTACCATGTTCCTCGCCAGATAGCCCCATCAGACCCATGCCGAGAGCACATCATTAATGGAATGCAAATAAATGTACACACGGCATCCATATTTGAAACCGCTTTCTTCCTCATAATGGGCTCTTCACAGCGCGTTAGAGAGAATTACCTGTGACATGGAGAAAAGATCAACGTTGGAACGGGAAGAGTATGAATTTCCCCTTGGACTATAATTTGTTGACAGGTGATTCCACATAAGTTCATTAAAATTGTATGAAATAAGCATTTTATTGTATTTGTTTTGACACTGCTATGTGACAGGCAGCCGCTGTGAAGAACACAATACAGCAGCAGAAACCTGGATGAGAAACAAACGGCTCGGGATGTGATTTAGAACAGAAAACTGGGACAAAGTCTCCTAGGAAAGAAATGCATTGTGGGAGCAAGTCGTAGTGCATCAGTGCAGTTTATGGCAGAGCAGGGAAGCCATATTCATGATATTGATGTACACTCCTCCTCGTATTTATTTGGACAGTGAAGGTAAAAGTTGTACATTTGGCTCTATACTCCAGCATTTTGGATTTGAGATCAAATGTTTCATATTTGTATTTCTATTCATTAAGGATCCCCATTAGCTGCTGCCAAGGCATCGGCTACTCATCCTGACAGTTACATTTACATTACATTTAAGTCATTTAGCAGACGCTCTTATCCAGAGCGACTTACAAATTGGTGCATTCACCTTATGACATCCAGTGGAACAGTAGTGCATCTAAATCTTTTAAGGGGGGTGAGAGGGATTACTTTATCCTATCCTAGGTATTCCTTAAAGAGGTGGGGTTTCAGGTGTCTCCGGAAGGTGGTGATTAACTCCGCTGTCCTGGCGTCGTGAGGGAGTTTGTTCCACCATTGGGGGGCCAGAGCAGCGAACAGTTTTGACTGGGCTGAGCGGGAACTGTACTTCCTCAGTGGTAGGGAGGCGAGCAGGCCAGAGGTGGATGAACGCAGTGCCCTTGTTTGGGTGTAGGGCCTGATCAGAGCCTGGAGGTACTGAGGTGCCGTTCCCCTCACAGCTCCGTAGGCAAGCACCATGGTCTTGTAGCGGATGCGAGCTTCAACTGGAAGCCAGTGGAGAGAGCGGAGGAGCGGGGTGACGTGAGAGAACTTGGGAAGGTTGAACACCAGACGGGCTGCGGCGTTCTGGATTAGTTGTAGGGGTTTAATGGCACAGGCAGGGAGCCCAGCCAACAGCGAGTTGCAGTAATCCAGACGGGAGATGACAAGTGCCTGGATTAGGACCTGCGCCGCTTCCTGTGTGAGACAGGGTCGTACTCTGCGGATGTTGTAGAGCATGAACCTACAGGAACGGGCCACCGCCTTGATGTTAGTTGTTGAGAACGACAGGGTGTTGTCCAGGATCACGCCAAGGTTCTTAGCGCTCTGGGAGGAGGACACAATGGAGTTGTCAACCGTGATGGCGAGATCATGGAACGGGCAGTCCTTCCCCGGGAGGAAGAGCAGCTCCGTCTTGCCGAGGTTCAGCTTGAGGTGGTGATCCGTCATCCACACTGATATGTCTGCCAGACATGCAGAGATGCGATTCGCCACCTGGTCATCAGAAGGGGGAAAGGAGAAGATTAATTGTGTGTCGTCTGCATAGCAATGATAGGAGAGACCATGTGAGGTTATGACAGAGCCAAGTGACTTGGTGTATAGCGAGAATAGGAGAGGGCCTAGAACAGAGCCCTGGGGGACACCAGTGGTGAGAGCACGTGGTGTGGAGACGGATTCTCGCCACGCCACCTGGTAGGAGCGACCTGTCAGGTAGGACGCAATCCAGGCGTGGGCCGCACCGGAGATGCCCAACTCTGAGAGGGTGGAGAGGAGGATCTGATGGTTCACAGTATCGAAGGCAGCCGATAGGTCTAGAAGGATGAGAGCAGAGGAGAGAGAGTTAGCTTTAGCAGTGCGGAGCGCCTCCGTGATACAGAGAAGAGCAGTCTCAGTTGAATGACTAGTCTTGAAACCTGACTGATTTGGATCAAGAAGGTCATTCTGAGAGAGATAGCGGGAGAGCTGGCCAAGGACGGCACGTTCAAGAGTTTTGGAGAGAAAAGAAAGAAGGGATACTGGTCTGTAGTTGTTGACATCGGAGGGATCGAGTGTAGGTTTTTTCAGAAGGGGTGCAACTCTCGCTCTCTTGAAGACGGAAGGGACGTAGCCAGCGGTCAGGGATGAGTTGATGAGCGAGGTGAGGTAAGGGAGAAGGTCTCCGGAAATGGTCTGGAGAAGAGAGGAGGGGATAGGGTCAAGCGGGCAGGTTGTTGGGCGGCCGGCCGTCACAAGACGCGAGATTTCATCTGGAGAGAGAGGGAGAAAGAGGTCAGAGCACAGGGTAGGGCAGTGTGAGCAGAACCAGCGGTGTCGTTTGACTTAGCAAACGAGGATCGGATGTCGTCGACCTTCTTTTCAAAATGGTTGACAAAGTCATCTGCAGAGAGGGAGGAGGGGGTGGAGGAGGATTCAGGAGGGAGGAGAAGGTTGCAAAGAGCTTCCTAGGGTTAGAGGCAGATGCTTGGAATTTAGAGTGGTAGAAAGTGGCTTTAGCAGCAGAGAGAGAAGAGGAAAATGTAGAGAGGAGGGAGTGAAAGGATGTCAGGTCCGCAGGGAGGCGAGTTTTCCTCCATTTCCGCTCGGCTGCCCGGAGCCCTGTTCTGTGAGCTCGCAATGAGTCGTCGAGCCACGGAGCGGGAGGGGAGGACCGAGCCGGCCTGGAGGATAGGGGACATAGAGAGTCAAAGGATGCAGAAAGGGAGGAGAGGAGGGTTGAGGAGGCAGAATCAGGAGATAGGTTGGAGAAGGTTTGAGCAGAGGGAAGAGATGATAGGATGGAAGAGGAGAGAGTAGCGGGGGAGAGAGAGCGAAGTTTGGGACGGCGCGATACCATCCGAGTAGGGGCAGTGTGGGAAGTGTTGGATGAGAGCGAGAGGGGAAAGAATACAAGGTAGTGGTCGGAGACTTGGAGGGGAGTTGCAATGAGGTTAGTGGAAGAACAGCATCTAGTAAAGATGAGGTCGAGCGTATTTCCTGCCTTGTGAGTAGGGGGGGAAGGTGAGAGGGTGAGGTCAAAAGAGGAGAGGAGTGGATAGAAGGAGGCAGAGAGGAATGAGTCAAAGGTAGACGTGGGGAGGTTAAAGTCGCCCAGAACTGTGAGAGGTGAGCCGTCCTCAGGAAAGGAGCTTATCAAGGCATCAAGCTCATTGATGAACTCTCCGAGGGAACCTGGAGGGCGATAAATGATAAGGATGTTAAGCTTGAAAGGGCTGGTAACTGTGACAGCATGGAATTCAAAGGAGGCGATAGACAGATGGGTAAGGGGAGAAAGAGAGAATGACCACTTGGGAGAGATGAGGATCCCGGTGCCACCACCCCGCTGACCAGAAGCTCTCGGGGTGTGCGAGAACACGTGGGCAGACGAAGAGAGAGCAGTAGGAGTAGCAGTGTTGTCTGTGGTGATCCATGTTTCCGTCAGTGCCAAGAAGTCGAGGGACTGGAGGGAGGCATAGGCTGAGATGAACTCTGCCTTGTTGGCCGCAGATCGGCAGTTCCAGAGGCTACCGGAGACCTGGAACTCCACGTGGGTCGTGCGCGCTGGGACCACCAGATTAGGGTGGCCGCGGCCACGCGGTGTGGAGCGTTTGTATGGTCTGTGCAGAGAGGAGAGAACAGGGATAGACAGACACATAGTTGACAGGCTACACAAGAGGCTACGCTAATGCAAAGGAGATTGGAATGACAAGTGGACTACACGTCTCGAGTGTTCAGAAAGTTAAGCTTACGTAGCAAGAATCTTATTGACTAAAATGATTAAAATGATACAGTACTGCTGAAGTAGGCTAGCTGGCAGAGGCTGCATTGTTGACTATGTAGGCTAGCTGGCATTGGCTGCGTTGTTGACACTACACTAATCAAGTCGTTCCGTTGAGTGTAATAGTTTCTACTGTGCTGCTATTCGGGGCTAGCTGGCTAGCTAGCAGTGTTGATTACGTTACGTTGCGTTAAAAGAACGACAATAGCTGGCTAGCTAACCTAGGAAATCGCTCTAGACTACACAATTATCTTTGATACAAAGACGGCTATGTAGCTAGCTCTGTAGCTAGCTACGATCAAACAATCAAGCCGTTGTACTGTAATGAAATGAAATGAAAAATGTGATACTACCTGTGGAGCGAAGCGAAATGCGACCGGATTGTTGAGTGAGGAAGTTCTGTTCGGTAGACGTTGGCTAGCTGTTGGCTAGCTAGCAGTGTCTCCTACGTTAAGGACGACAAATAGCTGGCTAGCTAACCTCGGTAGATTAAGATAATCACTCTAAAACTACACACTCTAAACTACACAATTATCTTGGATACGAAGACAGCAAAGACAACTATGTAGCTAGCTAACACTACACTAATCAAGTCGTTCAGTTGAGTGTAATAGTTGTGCTGCTAATCGGTAGACGGTGGACTAGCTAACGGTGGACGTTAGCTAGCTGGCTAGCTGCAGGGCAGTGTAGACTGCGTTAGGACGACGAAATACGATAATTACGCAATTATCTATGATACAAAGACGGCTATGTAGCTAGCTAAGAAGAAATTGCTAAGATTAGACAAATCAAACCGTTGTACTATAATGAAATGTAATGAAATGTAATACTACCTGCGGACCGAGTGCAGATGCGACCGCTCGCTCCAACCCGGAAGTCAAAAAAGTTACACAGTTTAAAATATTACATTACGTTACAATTTCATAACACTACACAATACATTTAGTGTGTTCCCTCGGGCCACTACTCCACTATCACAATACAACATCCATGTGTACGTGTGTGTAGAGTGTGTGTCTCATCATGTGTGTCTGTGTCTGTTTGTGTGTCTGTTCCTATGTGTATGTGTGTCTGTGTCTGTGTGTGTGTCTGTTCCTATGTGTGTGTCTCATCATGTGTATGTGTGTCTGTGTCTATGTGTGTGTCTGTTCCTATGTGTATGTCTCTTCACAGTCCCGCCGTTCCATAAGGTGTATTGTTATCTGTTTTTTAAATCTGATTCTACTGCTTACATCAGTTACTTGATGTGGAGTAGAGTTCCATATTTTCATGGCTCTATGTAGTACTGTCCATCTCCCATAGTCTGTTCTGGACTTGGGGGCTGTGAAGAGACCTCTGGTGGCATGTCTTGTGGGGTATGCATGGGGGGTCCAAGTACTTTAAACAGACACCTCAGTGCATTCACTACTGTGGCCTGCTATACTGACAGTCACTGCAACAGGAGATTACTGTGGCCTGCTATACTGACAGTCACTGCAACAGGAGATTACTGTGGCCTGCTATACTGACAGTCACTGCAACAGGAGATTACTGTGGCCTGCTATACTGACAGTCACTGCAACAGGAGATTACTGTGGCCTGCTATACTGACAGTCACTGCAATAGGAGATTACTGTGGCCTGCTATACTGACAGTCACTGCAACAGGAGATTACTGTGGCCTGCTATACTGACAGTCACTGCAACAGGAGATTACTGTGGCCTGCTATACTGACAGTCACTGCAACAGGAGATTACTGTGGCCTGCTATACTAATGGTCACTCCAAAAGGAGACTACTGTGGCCTGCTATAATGCACAGTCACTCCAACAAGAGACTACTGTGGCCTGCTATACTGACAGTCACTGCAACAAGAGATAAATGAACCCAGTAGGATACAATCATCCAGGATCTAGTAAAAGTTCACCAGCGACACCAGATGCATATACGTGACCCCCGTAGGGAGAGATGAGGGTAATGTAGTGCAGATGTTGTAGTAGCCGAGTGTCCAGGGTTCAGCTTTCGTCTAGCCTCATATTTCTCTCTGACAATTTTTCTGTCCCATACTCCTTCCTCTGCCTCTGCCACTTCCTCTGCCCCTGTCCCAGCTTCCTCTACACCTGTCTCTGCTTCCTCAGCCACCCTGTACTGCAATCCTTTGTCTCCTCCTCCTCTCTTGGGTGCGCTCTTTCTCTCTCTCTCTCTCTCTCTCTCACTCTCTCTCTCTCTCTCTCTCTCTCGCTCCCTTTTCTCCTTTCATCTCCTTCACTCTCTCCTTTCATCTCTCTCACTTTATTTTCATCTCTCTCTCATCCTCTCTTATCCTCTCATCTCTTGCTCTCAATCTTTTTCTCCCTCCATCTCTCTCACTCTCTCTCGCTCCCTCTCTCACTTTCTCTCTTTCATTCTCTCTCGCTCTCTCTCGGTCTCTCGCTCTCTCACTCTCATTCTCTCTCTCTCTCTCTCTCTTGATCTCTCTCGCTCTCTCTCTTGCTTGCTCTCTCTGTCTCTCTCTCTCTCTTGTGTGCTCAGTCTCGCTCTCTCTCGGTCTCTCACTCTCTCACTCGCATTCTCTCTCTTTCTCTCTCTCTCTCTCTCTCTTGATCTCTCTCGCTCTCTCTCTTGCTTGCTCTCTCTGTCTCTCTCTCTCGTGTGCTCAGTCTCGCTCTCTCTCTCTCTCTCTTGCTTGCTCTCTCTGTCTCTCTCTCTCTCATTGACTCACTCAGTGCTGTAGAAATGCTGAACAATGAAAGGGTTCCTACTCTCACCAACTGAATATATTCACACACAAACACAACATAAAGAATACTACACAAACACACTGTCAACATTCTGCTGGTACTGCAGACACATTTAGTAGCTGACACAGGTCCACCTGCATTTCCTACACACACATGTGCATGCACACGCACGTAGCACACACACACACACTTTCAAAATAATGACACACTTACACAATAATGACACACTTACACATATATAAATACATGCATTCCCCCTCCCTAACACACACGCACAGTCATACGACACAACAGGAACACATTACTGCAATAAAACAGTCGTTATGTTTCCTCTATTTACTTGTCATGTTTTTATTGTTTCATTTAAATTAGATTTGGCACCTTGGAAAGCGACTAAACTGCATTAGAATGCACATGAATGAAATCATGTCTCACTATTGATGTTACCCCAACGCAATTCATTCAGATTTATAGCATTAATCGCTCAAAGAGCTGAGGTAATCTCATTGGGAAAGTCATAAATTATAGTGTCACCTTAAAAAGAGTCCCACAGATTTAATATGCTTCTTTTATCTATAAATGATTTTATTACCTTAACATTTGGAGCTGTCTTTCAATTATTGACAAAATGAAATTCCCGGGTTAGGCTCACGACCCGGGTGCAGATATAACAATATAAATATGCAAAACTGTTCAGAACCCCTCCTGCCTGCCAGGCTGGGGGTGTCAGAGACACTGCTCATATAATGTATCTGTGTGTCAGCTCCCTAATGCACACACACACACACACACACACACACACACCGCACGCACACGCACACACACACACGCTACATTTCTATGTGTTATCTGTCAAATTATGGTATGCTTTTATTCGTGCTGATTAGGGGACGGCGCATGGTGATAAAGTCAGTAATATTTTATTGGAGAAATATATGAACATGCAATCATTTGCACGATCACATTGGTTTTCTCAGTGCCATATTTTCCTCTCATATCGTATATATCCTAGTTATTTCCAGCAGAGATCTGGGCTGAGGATATCAATCCTTATTTTCCTCTCAGATAGCTCAATACCAGATAACGGAGAGTGGAAATGGACTTCTGGTGTGAGCGGAGCAGAGAGCGAGGAAGAGGAAGAGAAAGAGAATTAGATAGCTGTTTGTCTTTCTCCAGTGTGTTTGAACTGAGTTGGGAGAGGTGGGCTCTTCACAACAACTCTCAGGAGACCTCTATATAGAATACATACAGTATATCGTTCTCTCTTTTACAACTTCTTCTTCTTCTCTTCCTGTCTCTATCTCTCTCTTTGTCTTTGCTCTGTCTCTGACATTCTAGAATCTGGGCAATAACAGCAATTCCCAAAGAGCTAGAATATGTTATACTGAGAAGAGAAATGACCATACATTTCTCTCCTTTATCAGTATTTTTTCCCTTTCTATCTCTCTCTATGTACCTTATTTCACACATTGTTCTGTGCTTTTCTCCCGCAAGACAACTTCAACGGACAATTGTCAATACTGTAGTGGGTGCATAAATATTGGATCACCAGCGGGAGGCCAACACTGTCCCGTCTGGATAGTAAGCTGTTCGACAGCTCCATCAAATATTTAGATAGCTAACTACTGTGCTGTGGGAGCGTGGGTTTATGTTTGTGTGTGTGAATGTGTGTGTGCGTGTTTGTGTCCTAGCTTAATATAGGAGAGTGGGAAGTTGATCCACATCCTAGACCCCTGAGACACTAAGCATTCCACAATCTTATCACGACCCTCAGGGAAAAATAGTCAAGAGTGAGAGGAGGCTGTGAGATGAGAGAGCGAGAGGTGGCTGTGAGATGAGAGAGCGAGAGGAGTCTGTGAGATGAAAGAGTGAGAGGAGTCTGTGAGATGAAAGAGTGAGAGGAGGCTGTGAGATGAGAGAGTGAGAGGAGGCTGTGAGATGAGAGAGTGAGAGGAGGCTGTGAGATGAGAGAGCGAGAGGAGGCTGTGAGATGAAAGAGTGAGAGGAGGCTGTGAGATGAGAGAGTGAGAGGAGGCTGTGAGATGAGAGTGAGAAGAGGCTATGAGATGAGAGAATGAGAGGAGGCTGTAAGATGAGAGAGTGAGAAAAGGCTGTGAGATGAGAGAGTGAGAGGAGGCTGTGAGATGAGAGAGTGAGAAGAGGCTGTGAGATGAGAGAGTGAGAGGAGGCTGTGAGATGAAAAAGTGAGGAGAGAGTGAGATGAGGCTGTGAGATGAGAGAGTGAGAGGAGGCTATGAGATGAAAGAGTGAGAGGAGGCTGTGAGATGAGAGAGTGAGAAGAGGCTGTGAGATGAGAGAGTGACAAGAGGCTGTGATATGAGAGAGTGAGAGGAGGCTGTGAGATGAAAGAGTGAGAGGAGGCTGTGAGATGAGAGAGTGAGAAGAGGCTGTGAGCTGAGAGAGTGAGAAAAGGCTGTGAGATGAGAGAGCGAGAGGAGGCTGTGAGATGAGAGAGCGAGAGGAGGCTGTGAGATGAGAGAGCGAGAGGAGGCTGTGAGATGAGAGAGAGAGGAGGCTGTGAGATGAGAGAGAGAGGGGGCTGTGAGATGAGAGAGTGAGAGGAGGCTGTGAGAGGAAAGAGTGAGAGGAGACTGTGAGATGAGAGAGCGAGAGGAGGCTGTGAGATGAGAGAGCGAGAGGAGGCTGTGAGATGAGAGAGTGAGAGGAGGCTGTGAGATGAGAGAGTGAGAGGAGGCTGTGAGATGAGAGAGCAAGAGGAGGCTGTGAGAGGAGGAAGTTAGAGGAGGAGTACAATTTGAAGGATGGAAGATGGAAGAGATGGAGAGTTTAGAGGAAAGGAAAAATAAATGACGGATTCAGGAAGAGGAGGAGTAGAAAGACGATGAGAAGGGTGGAGAGAGAAGAGGACGAAGGGAAATAAACCAGCGATTGAGGAGGAG